>NC_084752.1:43198191-43248191 GCF_033978785.1 Entelurus aequoreus | reverse complement strand
AGGCCGACACTTCTCTCCTAAAGACTCCTCAACGTGTACACTAGATGCCATGCCCAGTCCTGGCCTAGATGTGGATGACACGTGTTTTATTCATGTTGTTGACATACATGTGGTGTCAATGTAGGAGCGCTGGAGCGTGGCAGGCTGCAATGTCTGCAGACACACACACACACACACACACACACACACACACACACACACACACACACACACACACACACACACACACACACACACACACACACACCCTCAATCAACCCCTCACCCAGGGTCTGCACCAGCAGTCATTTGTGTGCCGTTTCTTCTTTGTGTTACATTTGATTGTTTTTCTAAGACTATACTTTAAAGCCCAATTCAGTCACTTTCTTGTTATCATTACTAATGTACTGCAAAATACTGTGAAATACAATAATTTGATCAAATAAAAAAGGATACACCCCATTAGAAAATAAATAAAAAATAATATTATACATAGCATAATAGTGTGAGAGTCCAGTCCATAGTGGATCTAACATAATAGTGTGAGAGTCCAGTCCATAGTGGATCTAACATAATAGTGTGAGAGTCCAGTCCATAGTGGATCTAACATAATAGTGTGAGAGTCCAGTCCATAGTGGATCTAACATAATAGTGTGAGAGTCCAGTCCATAGTGGATCTAACATAATAGTGTGAGAGTCCAGTCCATAGTGGATCTAACATAATAGTGTGAGAGTCCAGTCTATAGTGGATCTAACATAATAGTGAGAGTCCAGTCCATAGTGGATCTAACATAATAGTGTAAGAGTCCAGTCCGTAGTGGATCTAACATAATAGTGTGAGAGTCCAGTCCATAGTGGATCTAACATAATATTGTGAGAGTCCAGTCTATAGTGGATCTAACATAATAGTGTGAGAGTCCAGTCCATAGTGGATCTAACATAATAGTGTAAGAGTCCAGTCCGTAGTGGATCTAACATAATAGTGTGAGAGTCCAGTCCATAGTGGATCTAACATAATAGTGTGAGAGTCCAGTCCATAGTGAAACTAACATAATAGTGAGAGTCCAGTCCATAGTGGATCTAACATAATAGTGAGAGTCCAGTCCATAGTGGATCTGACATAATAGTGAGAGTCCAGTCCATAGTGGATCTAACATAATAGTGTGAGAGTCCAGTCCATAGTGGATCTAACATAATAGTGAGAGTCCAGTCCATAGTGGATCTAACATAATAGTGAGAGTCCAGTCCATAGTGGATCTGACATAATAGTGTGTGAGTCCATTCCATAGTGGATCTAACATAATAGTGTGAGAGTCCAGTCCATAGTGGATCTAACATAATAGTGTGAGAGTCCAGTCCATAGTGGATCTAACATAATAGTGAGAGTCCAGTCCATAGTGGATCTGACATAATAGTGTGTGAGTCCAGTCCATAGTGGATCTAACATAATAGTGAGAGTCCAGTCCATAGTGGATCTAACATAATAGTGTGAGAGTCCAGTCCATAGTGGATCTAACATAATAGTGTGAGAGTCCAGTCCATAGTGGATCTAACATAATAGTGAGAGTCCAGTCCATAGTGGATCTAACATAATAGTGAGAGTCCAGTCCATAGTGGATCTGACATAATAGTGTGTGAGTCCAGTCCATAGTGGATCTAACATAATAGTGAGAGTCCAGTCCATAGTGGATCTAACATAATAGTGAGAGTCCAGTCCATAGTGGATCTAACATAATAGTGTGAGAGTCCAGTCCATAGTGGATCTAACATAATAGTGAGAGTCCAGTCCATAGTGGATCTAACATAATAGTGAGAGTCCAGTCTATAGTGGATCTGACATAATAGTGTGTGAGTCCATTCCATAGTGGATCTAACATAATAGTGTGAGAGTCCAGTCCATAGTGGATCTAACATAATAGTGTGAGAGTCCAGTCCATAGTGGATCTAACATAATAGTGTGAGAGTCCAGTCCATAGTGGATCTAACATAATAGTGTGAGAGTCCAGTCCATAGTGGATCTAACATAATAGTGAGAGTCCAGTCCATAGTGGATCTAACATAATAGTGAGAGTCCAGTCTATAGTGGATCTGACATAATAGTGTGTGAGTCCATTCCATAGTGGATCTAACATAATAGTGTGAGAGTCCAGTCCATAGTGGATCTAACATAATAGTGTGAGAGTCCAGTCCATAGTGGATCTAACATAATAGTGAGAGTCCAGTCCATAGTGGATCTAACATAATAGTGAGAGTCCAGTCCATAGTGGATCTAACATAATAGTGTGAGAGTCCAGTCCATAGTGGATCTAACATAATAGTGTGAGAGTCCAGTCCATAGTGGATCTAACATAATAGTGTGAGAGTCCAGTCCATAGTGGATCTAACATAATAGTGTGAGAGTCCAGTCCATAGTGGATCTAACATAATAGTCAGAGTCCAGTCCATAGTGGATCTAACATAATAGTGTGAGAGTCCAGTCCATAGTGGATCTAACATAATAGTGTGAGAGTCCAGTCCATAGTGGATCTAACATAATAGTGTGACAGTCAAGTCCATAGTGGATCTAACATAATAGTGTGACAGTCCAGTCCGGAAATTTACCGGAAACTTCCCACCCCTTTGCAACCCTAATCTGGATATGTATTGGTATAGTTTCCTAGCCCCGCCCTGTCATACAATACTGAAAGCAACGCAGTGTAGTTACAATACCGAGGTTACACACCAATGATTAAAAGTGAGAACCGTAACAATCTAAATCCGTCCTATAGGACTCCTCCAGTCCGACTTGTTCCCCTGGCCTAACTCTCTCCCGGCGCACGTCAGGCTGGCGGTGGTCTCGTACAGAAGCAGGTCATGTGACAGGCGGCGACGTGACATTGAGAAGCCAAATTGCCGCCAACGTGTGCGTCTCGGCCTCGGGTGTCACACACTGTCATCGTCCACACGCCGACAAACAAAAGAGGCCGCGCGCAATTTATGTCCCCTGCCGCCGCCGCCGTGACCCGTCGGGACCCCCGGCGGGGGGGGGAGGGCTTTCTTATCTTAAACTCTAACCTCGAGCTGACATCCGCGGTAGCCCCTCCCCCCCTACACCCGAGATAACGTTGTAGTCTCGATAAGCACAGACTGGAAGTGACTTCCTGGGATGTAAGTCCACACTGGTGGGTCGTTCTTCGTTTTGGCGGCTTGAAATAAAATCACGTCCACACTAGGGTTAGGGTTAGGGTTAACCCCTAACACTAACCCTAACCATACCGCTACTAGTATAGTATCATGGTACTATTGAATCAAGAACTGTACTATACTCTGTTCGAAAAGTACCGGTTCCCACCGGGCTCGTCGTGACATTGCTGGTTTTACGAGCAGAGGAGCATGTTCGGCAGCGCGCACACACAGAGTACTTACAAGCAGACACAGTGTGTAGACAGAAAAGGGAGAATGGAACGCGTTTTGGCGTAAAAAGTAAAGATAAAGGTGAAGTTATAACACTGAAACACCCTCAGGAAGAGCTGCTTTATTAAGACATGGCTAGCCAGCTAGCGGCTAACGTTCATTCGCAGTGTTTTAGCTACTTCTAAATCACTAATCCTGGCCTCCATGGCGACAAATAAAGTAAGTTTCTTACAAGTATCATTATCACTGCAGGACGAGGAATAGCTAAACATGCTTCACTACACACCGTAGGAGGATACAATAGCTCACTAGCATCATAATGTAAACAAACAACATGGGTGGATCTACACCTGGCATCCACTGTGATGATACTAAGTGCAATAGTCGATACTACTATGATTACATCGATATTTTTTAATCGTCACAAAATCTTTTTCCCTTTTTAAAAAAATTCATATTATGTTTATAAAGTCAGTAAATACGTCCCTGGACACATGAGGACTTTGAATATGACCAATGTATGATCCTGTAACTACTTGGTATCAGATCGATACCTAAATGTGTGGTATCATCCAAAACTAAAGATGTCCGATAATATCGGTCTGCCGATATTATCGGCCGATAAATGCGTTAAAATGTAATATAGGAAATTATCGGTATCGTTGTTTTTTTTATCAGTATCGGGTTTTTTAAATTTTATTTTTTTAATTAAATCCACATAAAAAACACAAGATACACTTACAATTAGTGCACCAACCCAAGAAAACTCCCTCCCCCATTTACACTCATTCACACAAAAGGGTTGTTTCTTTCTGTTATTAATATTCTGCTTCCTACATGATATATCAATATATATCAATACAGTCTGCAAGGGATACAGTCCGTAAGCACACATGATTGTGCGTGCTGCTGCTCCACTAATAGTACTAACCTTTAACAGTTAATTTTACAAATTTTCATTAATTACTAGTTTCTATGTAACTGTTTTTATATTGTTTTACTTTCTTTTTTATTCAAGAAAATGTTTTTAATTTATTTATCTTATTTTATTTGATTCATTTTTTTAAAAAGTACCTTATCTTCACCATACCTGGTTGTCCAAATTAGGCATAATAATGTGTTAATTCCACGACTGTATATATCGGTTGATATCGGTATCTGTAATTAAAGAGTTGGACAATATCGGCATATCGGATATCGGCAAAAAGCCATTATCGGACATCCCTATCCAAAACTAATGTCAAGTATCAAACAAGAGAATAAGTGATTATTACATTTTAACAGAAGTGTAGACAGAACATGTTAAAACAGAAAACAATGCGACACCTACCCTTTACATCAGTATTGGTTTATTAGGTATTATATTTTATTCTATGACCCTGTAACTACTTGGTATCAGATCGATACCTAAATGTGTGGTATCATCCAAAACTAATGTGAAGTATCAAAGAAGAGAAGAATAAGTGATTATTACATTTGAACAGAAGTGTAGATAGAACATGTTGAAACAGAAAGTAAGCAGATATTAACAGTAAATGAACAAGTAGATTAATAATCCATTTTTACAGCTTGTCATTCATATTTTTGACAAAATAAAAGGTAGATAAATGAATAGTATGTTCACTATTTTATTTTAGGACAAAGTTGTTCTTTGATTGCAATAAGAAACATATGTTTAATGTATCATAAGATTTTTTGTTAAAATAAATCCATAACTGACATTTTGCTTTTTGAGGTCCCTTTTATTTCGAAAAGTATCGAAATACATTTTTACGGAGCCCCTATATCAGGGGTCACTAACGCGGTGCCCGCGGGCACCAGGTAGCCCGTAAGGACCAGATGAGTAGCCCGCTGGCCTGTTCTAAAAATAGCTCAAATAGCAGCACTTACCAGTGAGCTGCCTCTATTTTTTAAATTGTATTTATTTACTAACAAGCTGGTCTCGCTTTGCCCGACATTTTTAATTCTAAGAGAGACAAAACTCAAATAGAATTTGAAAATCCAACAAAATATTTTAAAGACTTGGTCTTCACTTATTTTTTTTTACTTTGCTTCTTGTAACTTTCAGAAAGACAATTTTAGAGAAAAAATACAACCTTAAAAATGATTTTAGGATTTTTAAACACATATACCTTTTTACCTTTTAAATTCCTTCCTCTTCTTTCCTGACAATTTAAATCAATGTTCAAGTAAATTTTTTTTTTTTTATTGTAAAGAATAATAAATACATTTTAATTTAATTCTTCATTTTAGCTTCTGTTTTTTCGACGAAGAATATTTGTGAAATATTTCTTCAAACTTATTATGATTAAAATTCAAAAAAATTATTCTGGCAAATCTAGAAAATCTGTAGAATCAAATTTAAATCTTATTTCAAAGTCTTTTCAATTTCTTTTAAAATTTTTGTTCTGGAAAATCTAGAAGAAACAATGATTTCTTTGTTAGAAATATAGCTTGGTCCAATTTGTTATATATTCTAACAAAGTGTAGATTGGATTTTAACCTATTTAAAACATGTCATCCAAATTCTAAAATTAAACTTAATCAGGAAAAATTACTAATGATGTTCCATAAATTATTTTTTAAATTTTTTCAAAAAGATTCGAATTAGCTAGTTTTTCTCTTCTTTTTTTCGGTTGAATTTTGAATTATAAAATTGAAGATAGACTATGTTTCAAAATGTAATTTTCATTTTTTTCGTGTTTTCTCCTCTTTTAAACCGTTCAATTAAGTGTAAAAATCATTAATTATTAATAATAACATAGAGTTAAAGGTAAATTGAGCAAATTGGCTATTTCTGGCAATTTATTTAAGTGTGTATCAAACTGGTAGCCCTTCGCATTAATCACTACCCAAGAAGTAGCTCTTGCTTTCAAAAAGGTTGGTGACCCCTGGTCTAAAGGGACATGGAGGGAAAAATTTTTTTTATAATTTTTAATTTTTTTTTTAGACATTTTTTAGATATTTCGTGCGCATGAGATACATGCCTAATAAAAAAATAAAAAATAAAATATTTTTTTATTTTTTATGACTTTATAAAAAGTTTCTCGTGCGCACGAGATACATGTCTAAAAAAAATAAAACTAAATATTAAAAAAAACATTTTCCCCATGTCCCTTTAGGGGCTCCATACATTTTGGTACCCGTTGTTGTCTTTTGTTTGTTTTTTTTAGCAAAGAAACAATCTTTAGTATCAGTCATATTGTAAGACGTAGCTCAGAATACTTTAATTAACGCAAATATTACTCTATAGATGAACATGATTCAAAAATATCGGCTATAATTACATTTTTGTTGTGTTTTCATCGTAAACATTCCACAAGGCGGTGCCATATTTCCATGCTCTGACAGTGACCTCACTGGTTTGAATTTTCCCCTCACCTGTGTCACAAAATGTGTAACTTTTAGGCAATATAAAAAATACAGCAATAATTAGGGATGTCCGATAATGGCTTTTTTGCCGATATCCGATATTGTCCAACTCTTAATTACCGATACCGATATCAACCGATACCGATATATACAGTCGTGGAATTAACACATTATTATGCCTAATTTGGACAACCAGGTATGGTGAAGATAAGGTCCTTTTTTTTTTTTTCTTTCTTTTTTTCTTTCCCTTTTTAAAAAAATTAATAAAATAAGATAAATAAATTAAAAACATTTTCTTGAATAAAAAAGAAAGTAAAACAATATAAAAACAGTTACATAGAAACTAGTAATGAATGAAAATGAGTAAAATGAAGTGTTAAAGGTTAGTACTATTAGTGGAGCAGCAGCACGCACAATCATGTGTGCTTACGGACTGTATCCCTTGCAGACTGTATTGATATATATTGATATATAATGTAGGAAGCAGAATATTAATAACAGAAAAAAACAACCCTTTTGTGTGAATGAGTGTAAATGGGGGAGGGAGGTTTTTTGGGTTGGTGCACTAATTGTAAGTGTATCTTGTGTTTTTTATGTGGATTTAATTTTTTTTTTTAAAAACAAAAAAAAAAACCCGATACCGATAACAAAAAAAACGATACCGATAATTTTCGATATTACATTTTAACGCATATATCGGCCGATAATATCGGCAGCCGATATTATATCGGCAGCCGATATTATATCGGCAGGCCGATATTATCCGACATCTCTAAAAAATAAAAAAAATAAAATAAGATAAATAAATTAAAAACATTTTCTTGAATAAAAAAGAAAGTAAAACAATATAAAAACAGTTACATAGAAAATAGTAATGAATGAAATTGAGTAAAATGAAGTGTTAAAGGTTAGTACTATTAGTGGAGCAGCAGCACGCACAATCATGTGTGCTTACGGACTGTATCCCTTGCAGACTGTATTGATATATATTGATATATAATGTAGGAAGCAGAATATTAATAACAGAAAGAAACAACCCTTTTGTGTGAATGAGTGTAAATGGGGGAGGGAGGTTTTTTGGGTTGGTGCACTAATTGTAAGTGTATCTTGTGTTTTTTATGTTGAATTAATTTAAAAAGAAACAAACAAACAAACAAAAAACGATACCGATAACACAAAAACCGATACCGATAATTTCCGATATTACATTTTAAAGCATTTGTCGGCCGATAATATCGGCAGGCCGATATTATCGGACATCTCTAGTAATAATAAGTCATTCCCTCATCTGTGTCACAAAATGTGTAACATTTAGCCAATATAGAGAATACAGTAATAATAAGTCATTATAAAATGCATTAATAAGTATAAAAGTATACAATAAACTACAATAAAAATGTGAGAACAACGACAACCCTTTATAATAATGAACCTGAAAAGTGAATACAAAATAATTACAGTTAAGCTATTATAATAATTAAAAAAAAAATACATATTTTTATATGTAAAATATATATGTATATATTTTTTGGAATAAAAAAAAATCAAGTTAATCCAAATGCTGCTGTTTTCTAGTCCAGTTGGGCGGCACACACGTGCAGGCTGGCACACACGTGCAGGCTGGCACACACGTGCAGGATGGCACACGCGTGCAGGCAGGCACACACGTGCAGGCTGGCACACACGTGCAGGCAGGCACACACGTGCAGGATGGCACACACGTGCAGGCTGGCACACACGTGCAGGCTGGCACACACGTGCAGGCAGGCACACACGTGCAGGCTGGCACACACGTGCAGGCAGGCACACACGTGCAGGCTGGCACACACGTGCAGGCTGGCACACACGTGCAGGCTGGCACACACGTGCAGGCTGGCACACACGTGCAGGATGGCACACGCGTGCAGGCAGGCACACACGTGCAGGCTGGCACACACGTGCAGGCAGGCACACACGTGCAGGCTGGCACACACGTGCAGGCAGGCACACACGTGCAGGCTGGCACACACGTGCAGGCTGGCACACACGTGCAGGCTGGCACACACGTGCAGGCTGGCACACACGTGCAGGATGGCACACGCGTGCAGGCTGGCACACACGTGCAGGCTGGCACACACGTGCAGGCTGGCACACACGTGCAGGATGGCACACGCGTGCAGGCTGGCACACACGTGCAGGCTGGCACACACGTGCAGGCTGGCACACACGTGCAGGATGGCACACGCGTGCAGGCAGGCACACACGTGCAGGCTGGCACAATTGCCCACGCTAAATTTGCACGTGCATTATTGTTTGTTTCAGAGAGGACTGGCTCAGTATTAGATCATTTTTAGAACTTTTAAAAACATTTTTTTTTATCAAGTAATCAATGGCTAGTATGAGTTATACGACGTACTGTAGCTCAGAATAATTACATTTCCACAAATATTACTTTATGGGTGTAATTTATTCTGAAATATTAGCTTTGTTTTAATGTGTTGTTGTTGTGTACTCAGACTTTATTTAAGGAGCACAGCCGTGACATTACTGACTAGCAACTAATGATCTTTTAACCATATGTTTATTACCCAGGCCCCGCCCACAACATTTTCCTCTCTTATGATTGGACCATATACTTTACATTGAAAACATGAAAACACTCCTTTTTGTCAAAAACAACTCGGCACTCCTGTCATAGAGATGATCTTTGACTTGTTTTGCAGTAGATTCCTAAAATCAAATGAGTACTCCTGTCATAGAGATGATCTTTGACTTGTTTTGCAGTAGATTCCCAAAAACAACTCAGCACTCCTGTCATGGAGATGATCTTTGACTTGTTTTGCAGTAGATTCCCAAAAATAACTTAGCACTCCTGTCATGGAGATGATCTTTGACTTGTTTTGCAGTAGATTCCCAAAATCAACTCAGCACTCCTGTCGTAGAGATGATCTTTGACTTGTTTTGCAGTAGATTCCCAAAAACAACTCAGCACTCCTGTCGTAGAGATGATCTTTGAATTGTTGTGCAATATATTCCTAAAAATAACAATGCACTCCTGTCGTAGAGATGATCTTTGACTTGTTTTGCAGTAGATTCCCAAAAACAACTCAGCACTCCTGTCATGGAGATGATCTTTGACTTGTTTTGCAGTAGATTCCCAAAAATAACTTAGCACTCCTGTCGTAGAGATGATCTTTGACTTGTTTTGCAGTAGATTCCCAAAAACAACTCAGCACTCCTGTCATGGAGATTATCTTTGACTTGTTTTGCAGTAGATTCCTAAAAACAACTCAGCACTCCTGTCGTGGAGATGATCTTTGACTTGTTTTGCGGTAGATTCCCAAAAACAACTCAGCACTCCTGTCATAGAGATGATCTTTGACTTGTTTTGCTGTAGATTCCCAAAAACAACTCAGCACTCCTGTCGTAGAGATGATCTTTGACTTGTTTTGCAGTATGCAAGTGAGCACTCCTGTCATAGAGATGATCTCTGATGTTATGTCAGTTACATGCAGAGAGAGGAGGGAGAAGAAAAGCAACAATAACATGACAACATTATCTGCTGGGATGGAAGAAGAACAATAATGGAGGCACAGCCATTGTGACGTCGTAGTAGCTTTCAACACTTTACTGCTTTTAATTACTTACAGTAATTTCTTGAGGGCTTTGGGGAACATCTCCAGACTAATCCGAGATGCGAGCGTTTCTCTCTTTACGGCTAATTCTGCGCTCTAATTAGAAGTATGAGACCGGGCTCGTTTGTCAGGACGCTCTTCCTTCCTGCTGACTTATTTGCCCAATTTGTAGCGGACACGTCCTGCCGCTGTACGTACTGTAAGCGTGAGAGCCTCCCTCGGAATAATTTACGACGCTAACAACGGCGCGCGGGCCGGCGGCCCCCGCGTGCACTCACGCCGCAATCTTTCTCGCTAACTCACCCCCCCCTCACCCTCACCCTCACCCTCCTCGTGTCAGTGTGGCACTTTCACTATTTCTTATTTTATATTCCTCCTTCAGCCCTTTCTTTTTTTAATGAGTGGACTGTTATTAGGGCTATAAATCAGAGCAATGGGTGTGATGTATAATTCACCGTGTGTACTCACCCCCACCACCCCTGCCCCCCAGCGGTGAGGCCACAGTGTATCACTGTCACGGCACACTGCGGCACTGTGTAAATCCACACACATGCAGGCTGCTGGGGGGAAATAACAAAGGTGCACCCTTTAAGCAGAGAACAAGTGAGCGTGCAAAAGTAAAATACACACACGCAGCAAAAGCATGCTATTACAAACACACAACACAGTAACAGAAGCAGCAATCGATGCAGTGACAGGCGCCCTATGGTATGAAAGAGATCCCATTGATCCACACCCTGCGAGCTCTCATCCTCAAAAGGCCATCATTCCATTACTATTGATCCAGTGTGTGTGTGCGTGTGTGCGTGTGTGTGTGCGTGTGTGTGTGTGTGTGTGTGTGTGTGTGTGTGTGTGTGTGTGTGTGTGTGTGTGTGTGTGTGTGTGTGTGTGTGTGATGCATTCAAAGGGGTGGGGGCTCTGAGAGAGAGAGAATGAGGCGCAGCCGACGGAGGACTCATAAAAATCGACCCCGGCCTGAAAGTGATTTCTATAAATGAGGATTTAAATAACAGCCGAGAGACAAAAAGGCTGCTGTTTGTTTCCTTTACTGATGGAAATTTAATTCACCGTCGTCGTTTTATTTATTGGTTTGGACTAGGGATGTCCGATAATATCGGCCGATAAATGCGTTAAAATGTAATATCGGAAATTATCGGTATCGTTTTTTTATTATCGGTATCAGTTTTTTTGTTTTTGTTTTTTTTAATTAAATCAACATAAAAAACACTATATGCCGATAAATCCGTTAAAATGTAATATCGGTATCAGTTTTTTGTTTTTTTTTGTTTTTTTTAAATTAAATCAACATAAAAAACACTATCGGCCGATAAATGCGTTAAAATGTAATATCGGAAATTATCGGTATCGGTTTTTTTATTAACGGTATCAGGGTTTTTTTTGTTTTTTTAAATTAAATCAACATAAAAAACACTATCGGCCGATAAATGTGTTAAAATGTAATATCGGTATCAGTTTTTTTTTTTTTTTTTAATTAAATCAACATAAAAAACACTATCGGCCGATAAATGCGTTAAAATGTAATATCGGAAATTATCGGTGTCGTTTTTTTATTATCGGTATTAGTTTTTTTTAAAAATAATTAAATCAACATAAAAAACACTATCGGCCGATAAATGCGTTAAAATGTAATATTGGAAATTATCGGTATCGGGTTTTTTATTATCGGTATCAGGTTTTTTTTGTTTTTTGTTTTTAATTAAATCAACATAAAAAACACTATCGGCCGATAAATGCGTTAAAATGTAATATCGGAAATTATCGGTATCGGTTTTTTTATTATCGGTATCAGTTTTTTTTTGTGTTTTTTTTAAATTAAATCAACATAAAAAACACTATCGGCCGATAAATGCGTTAAAATGTAATATCGGTATCAGTTTTTTTTTTTTTTTTAATTAAATCAACATAAAAAACACTATCGGCCGATAAATGCGTTAAAATGTAATATCGGAAATTATCGGTATCGTTTTTTTTATTATCGGTATCAGTTTTTTAAATTTTTTTTAATTTAATCAACATAAAAAACACTATCGGCCGATAAATGCGTTAAAATGTAATATCGGTATCAGTTTTTTTTTTTTTTTTTTTTTAAATTAAATCAACATAAAAAACACTATCGGCCGATAAATGCGTTAAAATGTAATATCGGAAAATATCGGTATCGTTTTTTTTATTATCGGTATCAGTTTTTTTTTTTTTTTTTTAATTAAATCAACATAAAAAACACTATCGGCCGATAAATGCGTTAAAATGTAATATCGGAAATTATCGGTATCGTTTTTTTTATTATCGGTATCAGTTTTGTTTTTTGTTTTTTAATTAAATCAACATAAAAAACACTATCGGCCGATAAATGCGTTAAAATGTAATATCGGAAATTATCGGTATCGTTTTTTTTTTTTATCGGTATCAGTTTTGTTTTTGTTTTTTTTAATTAAATCAACATAAAAAACACTATCGGCCGATAAATGCGTTAAAATGTAATATCGGAAATTATCGGTATCGTTTTTTTTATTATCGGTATCAGTTTTTTTTTGTTTTTTTTTAAATTAAATCAACATAAAAAACACTATCGGCCGATAAATGCGTTAAAATGTAATATCGGAAATTATCGGTATCGGTTTTTTATTATCGGTATCAGTTTTGTTTTTTGTTTTTTAATTAAATCAACATAAAAAACACTATCGGCCGATAAATGCGTTAAAATGTAATATCGGAAATTATCGGTATCGGTTTTTTTATTATCGGTATCAGGTTTTTTTTGTTTTTAATTAAATCAACATAAAAAACACTATCGGCCGATAAATGCGTTAAAATGTAATATAGTAAATTATCGGTATCGTTTTTTTTAGTATCAGTATCAGTTTTTTGTTTTTTTTAATTAAATCAACATAAAAAACACTATCGGACAATAAATGCGTTAAAATGTAATATCGGAAATTATCGGTATCGTTTATTATTAGCGTGGTATTATTTCACCATCATTTCTTTGTATTCCTTTCATGAAAAATGCATATATACAAGCAAAAAGTCAGTGTTCAAAAACAAGAAAAAATAAATAAATAATTTGGGATATTTTATTTGAACTAAGCAAAATTATCTGCCAATAGAACAAGAAAATGTGGCTTGTCAAGACTTTCCAAAACAAGTAAAATTAGCTAACCTCAATAAACCCACAAATAGCTTAAAATAAGTATATTCTCACTAATAACAAGTGCACTTTTCTTGGTATGAAAAAAAAGACGTTTTTGCTCAATATGTTGAAAAATATTCTTAAATGAAGTAAATGCTAGTGCCATTATCTTGACATAATGATATGCGATATCCCTTATTTGAGATATTTAATCTTACTTAGATTTTTTTCAGTTTTTGCAGTGCATTTCTTTCAAATATGTTGTTACTCTTGGATGTTTAAAGTCACACGGCCTTCTGTGGTTCTCATCATCAGACGTGAACACAAATAACTTTTGTAAGTCCTTCGGAAGAACTTTATTTCTAGCTTTGAACATCACTAATAGAGTATGCAATTCTACAATGTCTTTTAGTTTGAATAATCCTGCCCTAATGAAGAGTGGTCTCTTTATCCTACTGTAAAAATGATACAAATGACTCTTTTCTAGGGATGTCCGATAATGGCTTTTTGCCGATATCCGATATGGTCCAACTCTTTAATTACCGATATCAACCGATACCGATATCAACCGATATATACAGTCGTGGAATTAACACATTATTATGCCTAATTTGGGCAACCAGGTATGGTGAAGATAAGGTACTTTTTAAAAAAATTAATCAAATAAAATAAGATAAATAAATTAAAAACATTTTCTTGAATAAAAAAAAAAGTAAAACAATATAAAAACAGTTACATAGAAACTAGTAATTAATGAAAATTTGTAAAATTAACTGTTAAAGGTTAGTATTATTAGTGGAGCAGCAGCACGCACAATCATGTGTGCTTACGGACTGTATCCCTTGCAGACTGTATTGATATATATTGATATATAATGTAGGAACCAGAATATTAATAACAGAAAGAAACAACCCTTTATTTATAAACTGCAACATGTACAAACAGCTGAGAAACAATAATCAAAATTAAAGCTGCAAGCAGCATTGGTCGGGTCCGCCTTCTGGCAGGTGCTAGTCCTAGGTGTCCAATACTTTTGTCCAGTGGTAGTCCTGAGTGAGACCTACATAGAGGTTTTTGTTTCGTGTCTCTACGATATTGGTACTGGGAGTTAGAGGAAGTTGTGTCTGAGTTCACATTGTCATTATAGGCTATTGTGTGTATTGAGGCCAAAGAAGGTCTAATCGCAGTTTCGTTGTCATTTTTGGCACCGTAGCAGCGTCAGTGCTGCGGGTCTTTGAAGGCTCGTAAAATCAAAACGGTAGCACTAAATAAAAATCCGTACGCATCTTTTAATCAGAAGGGTTCAATCTCTCTCCTGTAGCAGTTTGAAGCCGAAACGACAAACGGGCTCAGAGGAGATAATGTTTGATGTTTGGTGACCGTTTGGTACAAAAATGTTGTTTTGAAATGGAGATAACAAACTTCCTGTCTATTTTTGCTGAAGGTTGTCAATGTATGAAATGTAGGTCTAAATGAGACCTACGTAGAGGTATTTTTTTCATGTCTCTACGACGTTCCTACCGGAAGTTACAAGCAGTTTTGTCAGAGTTTTCCTCTGAGGAGCAGTTTTTTGTCAGTTTTTTCCAAAAATTATGTAGAGCACAATTTTGAGTTTTGGGGTTCGGTTTTTTTTTTAGATCTTAAATCCCAACTGTCCCAATGTGTGTGAGAAGTTTGGTGAGTTTTGAAGTATTTTAAGGGGGTCAAATTAGAGGTCAAAGACGTAAAAAACAGTGTTTTTAGTAAATTTTGGTCTAAAATGGGAAATTGCCAACTTCCTGTTGGTTTTTGCCCGAAGAAGTGAAATTATGAATTGTAGGTCTAAGTGAGACCTACATACTGGTTTTTGTTTCATGTCTCTACGACCTTCCTAGTGGGAGTTATCGTAGGTTGTCTTCCTAGGGGGCGCTAGAGCGCAATTGTGATTTTTTGGGTTAGGTTTTTTGATTATGTGGTCTGGACTTCTTTTCCAATGTGTGGAAAAAATTTGGTGAGTTTTGAAGCATGTTAAGGGGGGCGAAGTAGTGCGCGACGGTGCGGAAGGAGAATAATAATAATAATTAAAGCTGCAAGCAGCATTGGTCGGGTCCGCCTTTTGGCCGGTGCTAGTCCTAGGTGTCCAATACTTTTGTCCAGTGGTAGTCCTGAGTGAGACCTACATAGAGGTTTTGGTTTCGTGTCTCTACGATATTGGTACTGGGAGTTAGAGGAAGTTGTGTCTGAGTTCACATTGTCATTATAGGGTATTGTGTGTATTGAGGCCAAAGAAGGTCTAATCGCAGTTTCGTTGTCATTTTTGGCACCGTAGCAACTTTAGTGCTGCGGGTCTTTGAAGGCTCGTAAAATCAAAACGGTAGCACTAAATAAAAATCCGTACGCATCTTTTAATCAGAAGGGTTCAATCTCTCTCCTGTAGCAGTTTGAAGCCGAAACGACAAACGCGCTCAGAGGAGATAACGTTTGATGTTTGGTGACCGTTTGGTACAAAAATGTTGTTTTGAAATGGAGATAACAAACTTCCTGTTGATTTTTGCTGAAGGGTGTCAATGTATGAAATGTAGGTCTAAATGAGACCTACGTAGAGGTATTTTTTTCATGTCTCTACGACGTTCCTACCGGAAGTTACAAGCAGTTTTGTCAGATTTTTCCTCTGAGGAGCAGTTTTTTGTCAGTTTTTTTCAAAAATTATGTAGAGCACAATTTTGAGTTTTGGGGTTTGGTTTTTTTTTTAGATCGCAGTTTCCACCAGTCCCGATGTGTGTGAGAAGTTTGGTGAGTTTTGAAGTATTTTAAGGGGGTCAAATTAGAGGTCAAAGACGTAAAAAGGAGTGTTTTTAGTAAATTTTGGTGTAAAATGGGAAATTGCCAATTTCCTGTTGGTTTTTGCCCGAAGATGTGAAATTATGAATTGTAGGTCTAAGTGAGACCTACATACTGGTTTTTGTTTCATGTCTCTACGACCTTCCTAGTGGGAGTTATCGTAGGTTGTCTTCCTAGGGGGCGCTAGAGCGCAATTGTGATTTTTTGGGTTAGGTTTTTTGATTTTGTGGTCTGGACTTCTTTTCCAATGTGTGGAAAAAATTTGGTGAGTTTTGAAGCATGTTAAGGGGGGCAAAGTAGTGCGCGACGGTGCGGAAGGAGAATAATAATAATAATTAAAGCTGCAAGCAGCATTGGTCGGGTCCGCCTTCTGGCAGGTGCTAGTCCTAGGTGTCCAATACTTTAGTCCAGTGGTAGTCCTGAGTGAGACCTACATAGAGGTTTTTGTTTCGGGTCTCTACGATATTGGTACTGGGAGTTAGAGGAAGTTGTGTCTGAGTTCACATTGTCATTATAGGCTATTGTGTGTATTGAGGCCAAAGAAGGTCTAATCGCAGTTTCGTTGTCATTTTTGGCACCGTAGCAGCATCAGTGCTGCGGGTCTTTGAAGGCTCGTAAAATCAAAACGGTAGCACTAAATAAAAATCCGTACGCATCTTTTAATCAGAAGGGTTCAATCTCTCTCCTGTAGCAGTTTGAAGCCGAAACAACAAACGCGCTCAGAGGAGATAATGTTTGATGTTTGGTGACCGTTTGGTACAAAAATGTTGTTTTGAAATGGAGATTACAAACTTCCTGTTGATTTTCGCTGAAGGATGTCAATGTATGAAATGTAGGTCTAGACGAGACCTACATAGAGGTATTTGTTTCATGTCTCTACGACGTTCCTACCGGAAGTTATAAGCAGTTTTGTCTGAGTTTTCCTCTAAAAAGCAGTTTTTTGTCTGTTTTATAAAAAAATTGCTGTAGAGCACAATTTTCAGTTTCGGGGTTCGTTTTTTTTTTGAGATCACAGTTTCTACCAGTCCCAATGTGTGTGCGAAGTTTGGTGAGTTTTGAAGTATTTTAAGGGGGTCAAATTAGAGGTCAAAGACGTAAAAAGCAGCTTTTTTAGTACAAATTTGTCTTGAAGGGGAAATTGCCAACTTCCTGTTGGTTTTTGCCCGAGGATGTAAAATTATGAAATGTAGGTCTAAGTCTGACCTACATACAGGTTTTTGTTTCATGTCTCTACGACCTTCCTAGTGGGAGTTACAGGCAGTTTGGTTTTTTTTTTTCCTAGGGGGCGCTAGAGCGCAATTTTTATTTTTGGGGGTTGGTTTTGTTAATAACTTGCAATTTTCGCAGGTCCTGACTTGTGTGTCAAATTTGGTGAGTTTTGGAGCATGTTAAGTGGGTCAAATTAGCGTTCTTTGTGGGGTCGGTATAATAATAATAATAATTAAAGCTGCAAGCAGCATTGGTCGGGTCCGCCTTCTGGCAGGTGCTAGTCCTAGGTGTCCAATACTTTAGTCCAGTGGTAGTCCTGAGTGAGACCTACATAGAGGTTTTTGTTTCGTGTCTCTACGATATTGGTACTGGGAGTTAGAGGAAGTTGTGTCTGAGTTCACATTGTCATTATAGGCTATTGTGTGTATTGAGGCCAAAGAAGGTCTAATTGCATTTTCGTTGTCATTTTTGGCACCGTAGCAACTTTAGTGCTGCGGGTCTTTGAAGGCTCGTAAAATCAAAACGGTAGCACTAAATAAAAATCCGTATAGAACTTTTAATCAGAAGGGTTCAATCTCTCTCCTGTAGCAGTTTGAAGCCGAAACGACAAACGCGCTCAGAGGAGATAATGTTTGATGTTTGGTGACCGTTTGGTACAAAAATGTTGTTTTGAAATGGAGATAACAAACTTCCTGTTGATTTTTGCTGAAGGGTGTCAATGTATGAAATGTAGGTCTAAATGAGACCTACGTAGAGGTATTTGTTTCATGTCTCTACGACGTTCCTACCGGAAGTTATAAGCAGTTTTGTCTGAGTTTTCCTCTAAAAAGCATTTTTTTCTCTGTTTTATTAAAAAATTGCTCTAGAGCACAATTTTGAGTTTCGGGGTTCGGTTTTTTTTTTAGATCGCAATTTCTACCAGTCCCAATGTGTGTGCGAAGTTTGGTGAGTTTTGAAGTATTTTAAGGGGGTCAAATTAGAGGTCAAAGATGTAAAAAACAGTGTTTTTAGTACATTTTTGTCAAAAAAGGTAAATTGCCAATTTCCTGTTGATTTTCGCCCGAGAATGTGTCATTATGAGTTGTAGGTCTAGAGCAGACCTACATACAGGTTTTTGTTTCATGTCTCTACGACCTTCCTAGTGGGAGTTAGAGGCAGTCTGTTTTTTTTTTTTCCTAGGGGGCGCTAGAGCTCAATTTTGTGTTTTGGGGTTAGGTTTTTATATTAAAGTCTGCTGGCACACTTTTTGGATGTGTGTAAAAAATTTGGTGAGTTTTGAAGTATGTTAAGGGGGTCTAAGTAGTGCGCAAAGCTGCGGAATAATAATAATAATAATAAAGAATAATAATAAAACCTTACAATTTCAATAGGGTCCTTTCGTCCCATTGCAAAAGGACTCCCTTTGGGATTCCTTTTGAAAAGGTCCTGTGCGGACCCTAATAAACATTACAATTTCAATAGGGTCCTTTCGTCCCATTGCAAAAGGACTCCCTTTGGGATTCCTTTTGAAAAGGTCCTGTGCGGACCCTAATAATAATTAAAGCTGCAAGCAGCATTGGTCGGGTCCGCCTTCTGGCAGGTGCTAGTCCTAGGTGTCCAATACTTTTGTCCAGTGGTAGTCCTGAGTGAGACCTACATAGAGGTTTTTGTTTCGTGTCTCTACGATATTGGTACTGGGAGTTAGAGGAAGTTGTGTCTGAGTTCACATTGTCATTATAGGCTATTGTGTGTATTGAGGCCAAAGAAGGTCTAATCGCAGTTTCGTTGTCATTTTTGGCACCGTAGCAGCATCAGTGCTGCGGGTCTTTGAAGGCTCGTAAAATCAAAACGGTAGCACTTAATCATTATCCGTTCGGACGGTTTAATCAGAAGGGTTCAATCTCTCTCCTGTAGCAGTTTGAAGCCGAAACGACAAACGCGCTCAGAGGAGATAATGTTTGATGTTTGGTGACCGTTTGGTACAAAAATGTTGTTTTGAAGGAGGAATAGCAAACTTCCTGTTGATTTTTGCTGAAGGATGTCAATCTATGAAATGTAGGTCCAGGCAAGACCTACATATAGCTATTTTTTTCATGTCTCTACGACGTTACTACCGGAAGTTACAAGCAGTTTTGTCAGAGTTTTCCCCTGAGGAGCAGTTTTTTGTCATTTTTTTCAAAAAATTATGTAGAGCACAATTTTGAGTTTTGGGGTTTGGTTTTTTTTTTAGATCGCAGTTTCTACCAGTCCCGATGTGTGTGAGAAGTTTGGTGAGTTTTGAAGTATTTTAAGGGGGTCAAATTAGAGGTCAAAGACGTAAAAAGCAGTGTTTTTAGTACATTTTTGTATAAAATGGGAAATTGCCAACTCCCTGTTGATTTTCGCCCGAGAATGTGTCATTATGAGTTGTAGGTCTAGAGGAGACCTACATATAGGTTTTTGTTTCATGTCTCTACGACCTTCCTAGTGGGAGTTACAGGCAGTTTGTTTTTTGTTTTTCCTAGGGGGCGCTAGAGCTTAATTTTGTTTTTTGGGGTTAGGTTTTTGTATTAAAGTGGGCTGTACCCGAGTTTGGATGTGTGTAAAAAATTTGGTGAGTTTTGAAGCATGGTAAGGGGGTCAAAGTAGTGCGCAACGGAGCGGAAGAATAATAATAATAATAATAATAATAAAGAATAATAAAACATTACAAATTCAATAGGGTCCTTTCGTCCCATTGCAAAAGGACTCCCTTTGGGATTCCTTTTGAAAAGGTCCTGTGCGGACCCTAATAAAACCTTACAATTTCAATAGGGTCCTTTCGTCCCATTGCAAAAGGACTCCCTTTGGGATTCCTTTTGAAAAGGTCCTGTGCGGACCCTAATAATTAAAGCTGCAAGCAGCATTGGTCGGGTCCGCCTTCTGGCCGGTGCTAGTCCTAGGTGTCCAATACTTTTGTCCAGTGGTAGTCCTGAGTGAGACCTACATAGAGGTTTTTGTTTCGTGTCTCTACGATATTGGTACTGGGAGTTAGAGGAAGTTGTGTCTGAGTTCACATTGTCATTATAGGCTATTGTGTGTATTGAGGCCAAAGAAGGTCTAATCGCAGTTTCGTTGTCATTTTTGGCACCGTAGCAGCATCAGTGCTGCGGGTCTTTGAAGGCTCGTAAAATCAAAACGGTAGCACTAAATAAAAATCCGTCCGCATCTTTTAATCAGAAGGGTTCAATCTCTCTCCTGTAGCAGTTTGAAGCGGAAACGACAAACGGGCTCAGAGGAGATAATGTTTGATGTTTGGTGACCGTTTGGTACAAAAATGTTGTTTTGAAATGGAGATAACAAACTTCCTGTTGATTTTTGCTGAAGGGTGTCAATGTATGAAATGTAGGTCTAAATGAGACCTACGTAGAGGTATTTTTTTCATGTCTCTACGACGTTCCTACCGGAAGTTACAAGCAGTTTTGTCCGATTTTTCCTCTGAGGAGCAGTTTTTTCTCTTTTTTTTCAAAAAATTATGTAGAGCACAATTTTGAGTTTTGGGATTCGGTTTTTTTTTTAGATCACAGTTTCCACCAGTCCCGATGTGTGTGAGAATTTTGGTGAGTTTTGAAGTATTTTAAGGGGGTCAAATTACAGCTCAAAAATCAAAAATGAGTGTTTTTAGTCATTTTTTGTCTTGAAGGGGAAATTGCCAACTTCCTGTTGGTTTTCGCCCGAAGAAGTGAAATTATGAATTGTAGGTCTAACTGAGACCTACATACAGGTTTTTGTTTCATGTCTCTACGACCTTCCTAGTGGGAGTTAGAGGCATTTTTCTTCCTAGGGGGCGCTAGAGAGCAATGTTGATTTTTGGTATTTTTTTTTACCACTAAAGTGTGCTGTACCCGGGGTTTAATGTGTATGTCAAATTTGGTGAGTTTTGAAGCATGTTAAGGGGGGCAAAGTAGTGCGCGACGGTGCGGAATAATAATAAAGAATTAAAGCTGCAAGCAGCATTGGTCGGGTCCGCCTTCTGGCAGGTGCTAGTCCTAGGTGTCCAATACTTTTGTCCAGTGGTAGTCCTGAGTGAGACCTACATAGAGGTTTTTGTTTCGTGTCTCTACGATATTGGTACTGGGAGTTAGAGGAAGTTGTGTCTGAGTTCACATTGTCATTATAGGCTATTGTGTGTATTGAGGCCAAAGAAGGTCTAATCGCAGTTTCGTTGTCATTTTTGGCACCGTAGCAGCATCAGTGCTGCGGGTCTTTGAAGGCTCGTAAAATCAAAACGGTAGCACTAAATAAAAATCCGTACGCATCTTGTAATCAGAAGGGTTCAATCTCTCTCCTGTAGCAGTTTGAAGCCGAAACGACAAACGGGCTCAGAGGAGATAATGTTTGATGTTTGGTGACCGTTTGGTACAAAAATGTTGTTTTGAAATGGAGATAACAAACTTCCTGTTGATTTTTGCTGAAGGGTGTCAATGTATGAAATGTAGGTCTAAATGAGACCTACGTAGAGGTATTTTTTTCATGTCTCTACGACGTTCCTACCGGAAGTTACAAGCAGTTTTGTCAGAGTTTTCCTCTGAGGAGCAGTTTTTTGTCAGTTTTATAAAAAAATTGCTGTAGAGCACAATTTTGAGTTTCGGGGTTCGGTTATTTTTTGAGAGCGCAATTTCTACCAGTCCCGATGTGTGTGAGAAGTTTGGTGAGTTTTGAAGTATTTTAAGGGGGTCAAATTAGAGGTCAAAGATGTAAAAAACAGTGTTTTTAGGACATTTTTGTCAAAAATGGTAAATTGCCAATTTCCTGTTGGTTTTCGCCCGAGGATATACAATTATGAGTTGTAGGTCTTGAGCAGACCTACATACAGGTTTTTGTTTCATGTCTCTACGACCTTCCTAGTGGGAGTTACAGGCAGTCTGTTTTTTTTTTTTCCTAGGGGGCGCTAGAGCTCAATTTTGTGTTTTGGGGTTAGGTTTTTATATTAAAGTCTGCTGGCACACTTTTTGGATGTGTGTAAAAAATTTGGTGAGTTTTGAAGCATGTTAAGGGGGGCGAAGTAGTGCGCAAAGCTGCGGAATAATAATAATAAAGAATAATAATAATAATAATAAAACCTTACAATTTCAATAGGGTCCTTTCGTCCCATTGCAAAAGGACTCCCTTTGGGATTCCTTTTGAAAAGGTCCTGTGCGGACCCTAATAATAAAACATTACAAATACAATAGGTTCCTTTGTAACCAGTACAAAGGACTCCCTGAGGGAGTCCTTTGTACAGGGTACAGGGCGGACCCTAATAATAAAACCTTACAATTTCAATAGGGTCCTTTCGTCCCATTGCAAAAGGACTCCCTTTGGGATTCCTTTTGAAAAGGTCCTGTGCGGACCCTAATTAAAGCTGCAAGCAGCATTGGTCGGGTCCGCCTTCTGGCAGGTGCTAGTCCTAGGTGTCCAATACTTTTGTCCAGTGGTAGTCCTGAGTGAGACCTACATAGAGGTTTTTGTTTCGTGTCTCTACGATATTGGTACTGGGAGTTAGAGGAAGTTGTGTCTGAGTTCACATTGTCATTATAGGCTATTGTGTGTATTGAGGCCAAAGAAGGTCTAATCGCAGTTTCGTTGTCATTTTTGGCACCGGAGCAGCATCAGTGCTGCGGGTCTTTGAAGGCGCGTAAAATCAAAACGGTAGCACTAATCACCACACTTTCGTCAACTTTTAATCAGAAGGGTTCAATCTCTCTCCTGTAGCAGTTTGAAGCCGAAACGACAAACGCGCTCAGAGGAGATAATGTTTGATGTTTTGTGACCGTTTGGTACAAAAATGTTGTTTTGAAATGGAGATAACAAACTTCCTGTTGATTTTTGCTGAAGGGTGTCAATGTATGAAATGTAGGTCTAAATGAGACCTACGTAGAAGTATTTTTTTCATGTCTCTACGACGTTCCTACCGGAAGTTACAAGCAGTTTTGTCAGAGTTTTCCTCTGAGGAGCAGTTTTTTGTCAGTTTTATAAAAAAATTGCTGTAGAGCACAATTTTGAGTTTCGGGGTTCGGTTATTTTTTGAGAGCGCAATTTCTACCAGTCCCGATGTGTGTGAGAAGTTTGGTGAGTTTTGAAGTATTTTAAGGGGGTCAAATTAGAGGTCAAAGATGTAAAAAACAGTGTTTTTAGGACATTTTTGTCAAAAATGGTAAATTGCCAATTTCCTGTTGATTTTCGCCCGAGAATGTGTCATTATGAGTTGTAGGTCTAGAGCAGACCTACATACAGGTTTTTGTTTCATGTCTCTACGACCTTCCTAGTGGGAGTTACAGGCAGTTTGTTTTTTTTTTTTCCTAGGGGGCGCTAGAGCGCAATTTTTATTTTTGGGGGTTGGTTTTGTTAATAACTTGCAATTTTCGCAGGTCCTGACTTGTGTGTCAAATTTGGTGAGTTTTGGAGCATGTTAAGTGGGTCAAATTAGCGTTCTTTGTGGGGTCGGTATAATAATAATAATAATAATAATTAAAGCTGCAAGCAGCATTGGTCGGGTCCGCCTTCTGGCAGGTGCTAGTCCTAGGTGTCCAATACTTTTGTCCAGTGGTAGTCCTGAGTGAGACCTACATAGAGGTTTTTGTTTCGGGTCTCTACGATATTGGTACTGGGAGTTAGAGGAAGTTGTGTCTGAGTTCACATTGTCATTATAGGGTATTGTGTGTATTGAGGCCAAAGAAGGTCTAATCGCAGTTTCGTTGTCATTTTTGGCACCGTAGCAACTTTAGTGCTGCGGGTCTTTGAAGGCTCGTAAAATCAAAACGGTAGCACTAATCTCAACGCCGTCGTGAACTTTTAATCAGAAGGGTTCAATCTCTCTCCTGTAGCAGTTTGAAGCCGAAACGACAAACGCGCTCAGAGGAGATAATGTTTGATGTTTGGTGACCGTTTGGTACAAAAATGTTGTTTTGAAATGGAGATTACAAACTTCCTGTTGATTTTCGCTGAAGGATGTCAATCTATGAAATGTAGGTCTAGACAAGACCTACATAGAGGTATTTTTTTCATGTCTCTACGACGTTCCTACCGGAAGTTACAAGCAGTTTTGTCAGAGTTTTCCTCTGAGGAGCAGTTTATTCTCTATTTTTTTCAAAAATTATGTAGAGCACAATTTTGAGTTTTGGGATTCGGTTTTTTTTTTAGATCGCAGTTTCCACCAGTCCCAATGTGTGTGAGAAGTTTGGTGAGTTTTGAAGTATTTTAAGGGGGTCAAATTAGAGGTCAAAAATCAAAAATGAGTGTTTTTAGTCATTTTTTGTCTTGAAGGGGAAATTGCCAACTTCCTGTTGGTTTTCGCCCGAAGAAGTGAAATTATGAATTGTAGGTCTAACTGAGACCTACATACAGGTTTTGGTTTCATGTCTCTACGACCTTCCTAGTGGGAGTTATAGGCAGTTTTCTACCTAGGGGGCGCTAGAGAGCAAGTGTATTTTTTTGGGTTTGGTTTTTTGACTAAAGTCTGCTGGCACACTTTTTGGATGTGTGTAAAAAATTTGGTGAGTTTTGAGGCATGTTAAGGGGGGCGTAGTAGTGCGCAAAGCTGCGGAAGAAGAAACAAAGAATAATAATAATAATAAAACCTTACAATTTCAATAGGGTCCTTTCGTCCCATTGCAAAAGGACTCCCTTTGGGATTCCTTTTGAAAAGGTCCTGTGCGGACCCTAATAATAAACATTACAATTTCAATAGGGTCCTTTCGTCCCATTGCAAAAGGACTCCCTTTGGGATTCCTTTTGAAAAGGTCCTGTGCGGACCCTAATAAGTATGGTGCCAGTATGCTGTTTTCATTCAATAAAATACTGGAAAGGATAGACATTTAGTTTGTCTCTTTTATCCGATTATTAATCGATTAATCGGAGTAATAATCGACAGATTAATCGATTATCAAATTAATCGTTAGTTGCAGCCCTAGAACATATACAATTTTGGTGTTGTTTACGTGAGTCATATTGCATTCCACACATATCTCTTATGTGTGGCTGACATCTACTGGTCACACTTATCATTACACCATGTACCGAATAAAACAACTTTGAGGTCGGTAAGCGCAACCATAATTATTCCGTACGTTAGGCGCACCGGCTTATAAGGCGCACTGTTGAGTTTTGAGAAAATGAAAGGATTTTAAGTGCGCCCTGTAGTCCAAAAAAATATGGTAATTTATCTGATAAATCCCCCAAAAAATTTACCTTTTTTTTTCTTTGTTTTATTTATTTTTCATTTATTTCAGAAAACATAATGAATTCAATTATTTTTTTAACTTTTTTGTTTTTACATTTTTATTTATTAAAACAACACTATATTTTGTCAAAAAGTTTTATCTAAATTATTTATTTTACCAATGTTTTCAGTGTAACTATTCTGAAACTAAACTCTGTGTGCGTGATATTTATTTAGTCATACAATATGTTTTATATATATATATATATATATATATATATATATATATATATATATATATATGTATATGTATATGTATGTGTGGGAAAAAATCACAAGACTATTTCATCTCTACAGGTCTGTTTCATGAGGGGTTTTCCTCAATCCTCAGGAGATTTAAAAAAAAAATGCTAGTAAATAAATAAAATTAAAAAAATAGAGGCAGCTCACTGGTAAGTGCTGCTATTTGAGCTATTTTTAGAACAGGCCAGCGGGCTACTCATCTGGTCCTTACGGGCTACCTGGTGCCCGCGGGCACCGCGTTGGTGACCCCTGATCTAGATATTTAAACTTTAAATAATAATACTAAATAATTACTTTTTTTTTTTTTTTTTGAACCTAAACCCTTTGGAGTCCCCGGTATCAAGCCTGAGTAGAGGCCTAAATGTATATTTTTTAATACATATATTGTATTGGTTTTTAAAATAAAAAATATCAAAATGGCCCCCGCTTGCTTTGATTTTTCAGTGTCCGGCCCTCAGTGGAAAAAGTTTGGACACCCCTGGTTGAAGCAAACTCACTAACTTCTTATTTACAAAACGTCTATAAAACTAGAGATGTCCGATAATATCGGCCTGCCGATATTATCGGCCGATATATGCGTTAAAATGTAATATCGGAAATTATCGGTATCGGTTTTTTTATTATCGGTATCGGGTTTTTTTGGTGTTTTGTTTAATTAATTTTTTTTATTAAATCCACATAAAAAACACAAGATACACTTACAATTAGTGCACTAACCCAAAAAACCTCCCTCCCCCATTCACACTCATTCACACAAAAGGGTTGTTTCTTTCTGTTATATATATATATATTATATATCAATATATATCAATACAGTCTGCAAGGGATACAGTCCGTAAGCACACATGATTGTGCGTGCTGCTGCTCCACTAATAGTACTAACCTTTAACAGTTAATGTTACTCATTTTCATTCATTACTAGTTTCTATGTAACTGTTTTTATATTGTTTTACTTTCTTTTTTATTCAAGAAAATGTTTTTAATTTATTTATCTTATTTTATTTTATTATTATTTTTAGAGATGTCCGATAATATCGGCCTGCCGATATTATCGGCCGATATATGCGTTAAAATGTAATATCGGAAATTATCGGTATCGTTTTTTTTGTTATCGGTATCGTTTTTTTTTCTTATTTTTAAATTAAATCCACATAAAAAACACAAGATACACTTACAATTAGTGCACTAACCCAAAAAACCTCCCTCCCCCATTTACACTCATTCACACAAAAGGGTTGTTTCTTTCTGTTATTAATATTCTGCTTCCTACATTATATATCAATATATATCAATACAGTCTGCAAGGGATACAGTCCGTAAGCACACATGATTGTGCGTGCTAATGCTCCACTAATAGTACTAACCTTTAACAGTTAATTTTACTAATTTTCATTCATTACTAGTTTCTATGGAACTATTTTTATATTGTTGTACTTTCTTTTTTATTCAAGAAAATGTTTTTAATTTATTTATCTTATTTTATTTTTTTATTTTTTTTAGAGATGTCCGATAATATCGGCCTGCCAATATTATCGGCCGATATATGCGTTAAAATGTAATATCGGAAATTATCGGTATCGGTTTTTTTTATTATCGGTATCGTTTTTTTAAAATTTATTTATTTATTTAAATTAAATCAACATAAAAAACACAAGATACACTTACAATTAGTGCACCAACCCAAAAAACCTCCCTCCCCCATTCACACTCATTCACACAAAAGGGTTGTTTCTTTCTGTTATTAATATTCTGCTTCCTACATTATATATCAATATATATCAATACAGTCTGCAAGGGATACAGTCCGTAAGCACACATGATTGTGCGTGCTGCTGGTCCACTAATAGTACTAACCTTTAACAGTTAATTTTACTCATTTTCATTCATTACTAGTTTCTATGTAACTGTTTTAATTTTGTTTTACTTTCTTTTTTATTCAAGAAAATGTTTTTAATTTATTTATCTTATTTTACTAATTTTTTTAAAAAAGTACCTTATCTTCACCATACCTGGTTGTCCAAATTAGGCATAATAATGTGTTAATTCCACGACTGCATATATCGGTTGATATCGGTATCTGTAATTAAAGAGTTGGACAATATCGGATATTGGCAAAAAGCCATTATCGGACATCCCTAATCAAAACCCAATCTCGTCGTGCACAATTTGCCAGTTTATTGTCACTTCTTTTTAAAAAAAAAACAAACCCTTTCAATCCCTCCACAGCCCATCGGCGCACTGAACCCCAAGCGGGCCGCCTTCTTCTCCGACCGCTACGAGTCCTGGGACGACGACCAGGTGCCCAAGTTCCACTACGGCACCCACTACTCCACCTCCGGCTTCGCGCTCATGTGGCTGCTGCGCATGGTAAGTGGCGTTTGTTTCTTTTTTGTGCGATATTGTCTCTTGTCAAGCGGACGCCATCAATCCGGCCGTACTGCCCCCGAGGGAGTGGGAGGTTACTAAGTTTCTCCTCTCTCCGGCCAGCAATGTTGTTTCTTTTTTTTGGTGTGGTGTTATTGTGCCACTAGCTCAGCGAGTCCCAGTGGAGCTGCCTCATTGATTCAAGGGTATCATTAGGAAGCTTATTGTAAGGCTGTTTTACCGCATAAGCTCGGGTTGAAACTCTCAAATGTATCGTAACGATACGGGAGGCACACGTTGAACCCTTTGCTCCTCCTCGTATAAATGATATGTTGGTATTGTAGTATTAGTCCTGAGTCTCGGGGGCTGTTGTGTGTGCACTATTGATCCGTCCTAACAAGATTATGCATGATTAGAAATGCATCAGCAGCACAGCTTTATTGGCTTTAGGAGCTCACTGGGATCACAGCCTGTTTGAATACACCTAATGAACTCCACCGTGCATCTTTTTCATGGTGCTTCATAAAGGTGTACACTGCAAAAAGTCAGTGTTCAAAAACAAGAAAAAAAAATACAAAAATGAGGGGTATTTTATTTGAACTAAGCAAAATTATCTGCCAATAGAACAAGAAAATTTGGCTTGTCGAGACTTTCCAAAACAAGTAAAATTAGCTAAATAAATAAGTATAAGTATATTCCAGTGTTTCCCACACATTCATTTATTTGTGGCGGCCCGCCACGAAAGAATTACGTCCGCCACAGATTTTTTATTATTATTTTTATTTATTTATTTTTTTTAATTTTATTTTTGTCCTGTCCAGCTTCTCAGGCAAATCATATAGTTGATGTAGATGCCCATATAGGCTGTTCAGATTTACTTTATAAAAAAGAAGTGTAGGATACTTCTCTTGTTGCCTTATTTGTATTTGACCACTACTGTTTTCTGTTTATTTGTTACTGACCTCTGCCTCTGTTTCACTTTATGTTGCTGGTAAATAATATGGTTGTAGTAGTAGGCTAAAGTTAAATTATTTAGTATGCACTAATTAAAGGGGCAGAGCTTTAAGAGACATTTTAGCTTTTATATTTTATAAGATATATTTTTTGTAAGAACCACAATGAATAAATATATTTCAGTGAATAACTTATTGTTCGAATCTGTATATAAATATGTACATAAAGTGTTGTAATTGTATTGTAAAATGGATGGATGGATGGACGTTTAAAACAAAACTGTTATTATTAATTAGTAAGTATACATTTTTTGAGCCTTTTTAGGGAAAATCATATCATTGTAGTAAATTATGCAAATGACTCGATGATGTCATGGTGACCACGCCCATAGCCACGCCCCCACAGCCACAGGTATCTTGGCAGTTTATGGGAAACACTGTATTCTCACTAATAACAAGTGCACTTTTCTTGGTAGAAAAAAAAAAAGAGACCTTTTTGCTCAATATGTTGAAAAATATTGTTAAATGAAGTAAATGCTAGTGCCATTATCTTGACATAATGATATGCGCTCGGCATTACATTTCTTGAAACCAGCAAACTTATACTAAAAACTAATTTATTGTTCTTAATGGAAAGGCAACAAGGCAAGCGCTTGTTACTCTCGGGGTCTCCTAGACTTAGATGGGTCAGATCTAGTCTTAGACTTAGATTGGTCACATCTAATCTTAGACTTAGATGGGTCAGATCTAGTCTTAAACTTATATTAGTCACATCTAGTCTTAGACTTATTGTTTATTGTTTATTGAATGGATCCCCATTAACTGACGCCAAGGCGACTGCTTGTCTTCCTGGGGTCCATATAGGAGCATACAAAATTAAAATACAAAGAATACATGCATTACCAGACATTGTACAATGGAAAAATACAACATAAGATAAAAAGCTAGTTAAAACCAGTATTAAAAATTCACGTCATGTGGGCAGCTGCAATAAGTGTATCTTCAAAGCTGTCTTGAATGACAATTTACTTTGTGAGAGATTAATGTGAGATGGCAACCCATTCCAGAATGATGTACATCTATACATGACTGTATGTTTGACGGGATTGGTCCTGGGAGCAGGAAGTGTCAAATAGCCATTGCTGGCATTCCTAGTGTCATGAATATGTGTGTTAGTTGGTTTTAAAAACGGTTTGTAAAAGTAATCTGGTGGTTGATCTAAAATGATAGTTCTAAAGAACATAAGGAGACTACAATGCATCTTTTGTTCAACAGACAACCAGGACAGGCGTGAATGCATAAATGAAATATTAGTGCGCAAAGAACATTTAAGTACCAGTCTAGCCGCTCTGTTCTGTACAAATTGCAGTTTGTTCAGGTCAGACTTAGTCGTAGCGGACCATATTATAGGACAGTAATGAAGATGACAGAAAACTAAGGACTGTATGACTTGAGCCATTGTTGAGGATGTCAAGAAGGTGGAGCACTTCCTGACCATGGCTAAACTTCTTCCCATTGTCATTGAAATACCATCAATATGATCGGACCATGACAGTTGACTGTCTAATAGCACACCAAGCAGTTTTGCTTTTTTGACCTGCTCAATAGATATGTTTGACATTGAAATATGAAGCTGTGGGTCATCAACAAGCATATGCCTGGATCCAAAAAGAATGCTTTTTGTTTTGTCAATATTCACAACAAGTTTACTATCATTTACCCAGCGTGACACTCTCTCCAGGTCCTGATTTAAGTTATTTTGTAGGTCATTTAAGGTAGAGGCAGTACTGTACAGAGTTGTGTCATCTGCATACATAACCATATTGGTGTTTGTTGTAACACAGGGAAGATCATTAGTAAAAATAATAAAAAGTAAAGGACCTAAGCAGCTTCCTTGAGGCACGCCGCAGTAATTGTACTTGCGTTCGGATAGGCTACCATTAAAACACACTCTCTGTGATCTTCCTGATAGATAGCTCAACATCCAAGAAAGTGACATACTATTAAAACCATATTTTCTCAGTTTGGAGATCATTATGTTGTGATCTATGACATGGAATGCCGCACTAAAGTCAATCAGGACAGTACCAACCTTCTTCTTGACATCCATTTGTGACAGCCAGTCATCAGTCAGCTGAGCTAAAGCAGTAGATGTTGAGTGACCTTGCCTATAAGCATGCTGGGAACACGACTTAGATTGGTCAGATCTAGTCTTAAACTTATATTAGTCAGATGTAGTCTTAGACTTAGATTGGTCAAATCTAGTTTTAGACCTAGATTGGTCAGATCTAATCCAGCAACCGGTGCCAATACCTCAGTAGGCTTCATCAGTTTATGCTCATAGATTTAGATTGGTCAGATCTAGTTTTAGACTTAGATTGGTCACATCTAGTCTTAGACTTAGATTGTTAATATCTCGTCTTAGTCTCAGATTGGTCACATCTAGTCTTAGATTGGTTTGGATCTAGTCTTAAACTTATATTAGTCAGATGTTAGGGATGATGTTTGATAAGAAATTATCGAGTTCGAGCCTATTATCGAATCCTCTTATCGAACCGATTCCTTATCGATTCTCTTATGGAGTCCAGATAGGTTGTTGTATATGGAAAAAAACACACAATATTTGGTTTAACAAAAGCTCACTTTTATTATATAAGAAAACAATTTAATCTAATAAGTAAATAAATATTGACTGTTACCCCCCTAAAAAAAAAAAAAAAAAAAAAAAAAAAAATATTGACTGTTGTTACCCAAAGTATATTAAGTGGGATTTTTCATAAAAACAAATATATACAGTAACACAAAAACAAGCTGTCTCTGTGATCACTATAGGTGTATAAATAATAATATAGTGTTAAATAAAATCAGTCCCTTGGGCACAAAACTGAAAATAATACAGCTCTCCAAAAAGTGCACTTCTGCTGCTATTGGAACATAACTGTTTGTTATGATGCTTTGACAATTTTGCACTTTATTTCTTTATTGAAAGAACATTCTATGAAGAGAAAAGTTGTTTGCAAATGTGGTTACAATGCTAAAAAATGAAAAGTTAAAGCTAAAAAAAGAAATACACTTTATTGAGTTAACATTATTTCCTTATATGGGGAAAGATGTTATGAGCTAGGGAATATAACAACTACACTACCCAGCATGCAACGGGAGTGACGAGCATGCGCGGTAGCCCCGAAAAGTGTTGTTGCGTGTCGTCACCCGGCAGCTAGGAATGAGGTTATGAGCACGCTGTGAAAGTAAACGTCAAGAACTCAGCCAACACGCCTCGTCTGCATTATTTATAATTAGACAGAAAACACATCTACAGTGTGATTTTGTTTTGTTTACAAGGAAAGAAAAACAAAAGTTAAAAAAGAGAGATATGTTGTATATATATGTATGTGCTGCGGTTGTTTTAAGAAGGTTGCGACAGCTGCCGTAAAGGAGGTGCATTGCTAGCCTGGTTGCTATGTTTCCGGTTGGTGGTAAAAGTGTTGGTCATGTGTTTTACCCTGCTCAAATCTCTCAGTAAAGTTATTCATTGGATTATACCTTTTGTTTTGAACTTTATTACACCTTGGAGCGCTTTTTCCCGTCCATTGTTTTCCTGCTTTGGCTATCTGCGCCTAATGACTGAGCTACGTGACGTCATTTCTTGTGATGTCACACGGAGCATTTCTGGTCGGGACGGGATTCGTTCCGAGGGATTCGAATAAAGAACCAACTCTTTTTCTTTACTATAGTGGTCTCGATAACGGGTACCGGTTCTCAAAAAGGGATTCGAGTCCGAGGACTGGGTTCTTTTCTTATCGAACAACCGAGAAAACCGGTTTCGAGTATCATCCCTAGTCAGATGTAGTCTTAGACTTAGATTGGTCAAATCTAGTCTTAGACTTAGATTGGTCAGATCTAATCCATCAACTGGTGCCAATACCTCAGCAGGTTTCATCAGTTTATGCTCATAGACTTAGATGGGTCAGATCTAGTCTTCGAATTATTAGATTGGTCAGATCTAGTCTAGCGACTGGTGCCAATACCTCAGTAGGCTTCATCAGTTCATGCTCATAGACTTAGATGGGTCAGATCTAGTCTTAGACTTAGATGGGTCAGATCTAGTCTTAGACTTAGATGGGTCAGATCTAGTCTTAGACTTAGATTGGTCACATCTAGTCTTAGACTTAGATTGGTCAGATATAGTTTTAGACTTAGATTGGTCACATCTAGTCTTAGACTTAGATTGGTCACATCTAGTCTTAGACTTGGATTGGTCACATCTAGTCTTAGACTTAGATTTGTCACATCTAGTCTTAGACTTAGATTGGTCATATCTAGTCTTAGACTTGGATTGGTAATATCTTGTCTTAGACTTAGATTGGTCACATCTAGTCTTAGACTTAGATTGGTCACATCTAGTCTTAGACTTAGATTGGTCACATCTAGTCTTAGACTTAGATGGGTCAGATCTAGTCTTAGACTTAGATTGGTCACATCTAGTCTTAGACTTAGATTGGTCACATCTAGTCTTAGACTTAGATTGGTCAGATATAGTTTTAGATTTAGATTGGTCACATCTAGTCTTAGACTTAGATTTGTCACATCTAGTCTTAGACTTAGATTGGTCAGATCTAGTCTTGGACTTAGATTGGTCACATCTAGTCTTAGACTTAGATTGGTCACATCTAGTCTTAGACTTAGATTGGTAATATCTTGTCTTAGACTTAGATTGGTCACATCTAGTCTTAGACTTAGATTGGTCACATCTAGTCTTAGACTTAGATTGGTCACATCTAGTCTTAGACTTAGATGGGTCAGATTTAGTCTTAGACTTAGATTGGTCACATCTAGTCTTAGACTTAGATGGGTCAGATTTAGTCTTAGACTTAGATTGGTCACATCTAGTCTTAGACTTAGATTGGTCACATCTAGTTTTAGACTTGGATTGGTCACATCTAGTCTTAGACTTAGATTGGTCAGATCTAGTCTTAGACTTAGATTGGTCAGATCTAGTCTTAGACTTAGATTGGTAATATCTTGTCTTAGACTTAGATTGGTCACATCTAGTCTTAGACTTAGATTGGTCAGATCTAGTCTTAGACTTAGATTGGTAATATCTAGTCTTAGATTTAGATTGGTCAGATCTAGTCTTAGACTTATATTGGTCACATCTAGTCTTAGACTTAGATTGGTCACATCTAGTCTTAGACTTAGATTGGTCACATCTAGTCTTAGACTTAGATTGGTCACATCTAGTCTTAGACTTAGATTGGTAATATCTAGTCTTAGATTTAGATTGGTCAGATCTAGTCTTAGACTTGGATTGGTCACATCTAGTCTTAGACTTAGATTGGTCACATCTAGTCTTAGACTTAGATTGGTAATATCTAGTCTTAGTCTTAAATTGGTCACATCTAGTCTTAGACTTAGATTGGTCACATCTAGTCTTAGACTTAGATTGGTAATATCTAGTCTTAGTCTTAAATTGGTCACATCTAGTCTTAGACTTAGATTGGTCACATCTAGTCTTAGACTTAGATTGGTCACATCTAATCTTAGACTTAGATTGGTCACATCTAGTCTTAGTCTTAGATTGGTCAGATCTAGTCTTAGTCTTAGATTGGTCAGATCTAGTCTTAGACTTAGATTGGTCACATCTAGTCTTAGACTTAGATTGGTCACATCTAATCTTAGACTTAGATTGGTCAGATCTAGTCTTAGACTTATATTGGTCACATCTAGTCTTAGACTTAGATTGGTCACATCTAGTCTTAGTCTTAGATTGGTCAGATCTAGTCTTAGACTTAGATTGGTAATATCTTGTCTTAGACTTAGATTGGTCACATCTAGTCTTAGACTTAGATTGGTAATATCTTGTCTTAGACTTAGATTGGTCACATCTAGTCTTAGACTTAGATTGGTCACATCTAGTCTTAGACTTAGATTGGTCACATCTAGTCTTAGTCTTAGATTGGTCACATCTAGTCTTGGACTTAAATTGGTCACATCTAGTCTTAGACTTAGATTGGTAATATCTAGTCTTAGTCTTAAATTGGTCACATCTAGTCTTAGACTTAGATTGGTCACATCTAGTCTTAGACTTAGATTGGTCACATCTAGTCTTAGACTTAGATTGGTCACATCTAGTCTTAGACTTAGATTGGTAATATCTAGTCTTAGATTTAGATTGGTCAGATCTAGTCTTAGACTTGGATTGGTCACATCTAGTCTTAGACTTAGATTGGTCACATCTAGTCTTAGACTTAGATTGGTAATATCTAGTCTTAGTCTTAAATTGGTCACATCTAGTCTTAGACTTAGATTGGTCACATCTAGTCTTAGACTTAGATTGGTAATATCTAGTCTTAGTCTTAAATTGGTCACATCTAGTCTTAGACTTAGATTGGTCACATCTAGTCTTAGACTTAGATTGGTCACATCTAATCTTAGACTTAGATTGGTCACATCTAGTCTTAGTCTTAGATTGGTCAGATCTAGTCTTAGTCTTAGATTGGTCAGATCTAGTCTTAGACTTAGATTGGTCACATCTAGTCTTAGACTTAGATTGGTCACATCTAATCTTAGACTTAGATTGGTCAGATCTAGTCTTAGACTTATATTGGTCACATCTAGTCTTAGACTTAGATTGGTCACATCTAGTCTTAGTCTTAGATTGGTCAGATCTAGTCTTAGACTTAGATTGGTAATATCTTGTCTTAGACTTAGATTGGTCACATCTAGTCTTAGACTTAGATTGGTAATATCTTGTCTTAGACTTAGATTGGTCACATCTAGTCTTAGACTTAGATTGGTCACATCTAGTCTTAGACTTAGATTGGTCACATCTAGTCTTAGTCTTAGATTGGTCACATCTAGTCTTGGACTTAGATTGGTCACATCTAGTCTTAGACTTAGATTGGTCACATCTAGTCTTAGACTTAGATTGGTAATATCTAGTCTTAGACTTAGATTGGTCACATCTAGTCTTAGACTTAGATTGGTCACATCTAGTCTTAGACTTAGATTGGTCACATCTAGTCTTAGACTTAGATTGATCACATCTAGTCTTAGACTTAGATTGGTAATATCTTGTCTTAGACTTAGATTGGTCACATCTAGTCTTAGACTTAGATTGATCACATCTAGTCTTAGACTTAGATTGGTAATATCTTGTCTTAGACTTAGATTGGTCACATCTAGTCTTAGACTTAGATTGGTCACATCTAGTCTTAGACTTAGATTGGTCACATCTAGTCTTAGACTTAGATTGGTCACATCTAGTCTTAGACTTAGATTGGTCACATCTAGTCTTAGACTTAGATCGGTCACATCTAGTCTTAGACTTAGATTGGTCACATCTAGTCTTAGACTTAGATTGGTAATATCTAGTCTTAGACTTAGATTGGTCACATCTAGTCTTAGACTTAGATTGGTCACATCTAGTCTTAGACTTAGATTGGTAATGTCTAGTCTTAGATTTAGATTGGTCAGATCTAGTCTTAGACTTGGATTGGTCACATCTAGTCTTAGACTTAGATTGGTCACATCTAGTCTTAGTCTTAGATTGGTCACATCTAGTCTTAGTCTTAGATTAGTCACATCTAGTCTTAGTCTTAGATTGGTCACATCTAGTCTTAGTCTTAGATTGGTCACATCTAGTTGTTCGCGCCTACTTACAATTACAGTTACTGTCATCTTGTGGAGGTCATAAAGAAATACACCAGGAGGTTGCCTACAGCCACAGCTGGTTTTGACACAATACTCTTTAGAGACACGAGTGGTTATTTTTGTTTTTTGGACATTTTCTTTCCGAGGTTAATTGACTAGACAGCAGGCCTATTTTGACTGGCGACCCCACAGGCCAAATCCAGCTCAGGAATGAAACCAGCATGGCCCTTGAGGTCAGTTCCAAATTGGGAGAGACTTCAACAGTTTTGCAACTAATTGCAATGCGAAGACCTTTGCAGCAACTTGAAAAAAACAGGAATTATAGTGAAGGGAGGTCTTTAGCGGTCTTGAAATGAGGCCCAGAGAACAATTCAGTTGATCAGAATCAGACAACACATTTTTTTTGCAATCCGCAGGAACCCTTCACAACGTTCTTCCTCAACTTCCAAGGAGGGAAGTTCGACCACGCCGATCGCACCTTCTCTTCCGTGTCTCGAGCCTGGAGGAACTGTCAGAGAGACACGTCTGATGTCAAGGTACAGTCCAACGTCTTGCGGTAAAGAAACGTACCAAGTCTGACGCTCAGAACCACGGTCTTGGTCGTTGCATTAGGTTAGGTTGGGTTAGGTTAGGTTAGGTTGCTATCGACGTATTTCAGTCATCAACAATTATATCATCGGAGAAATGGACATTGAAACAGTGTAGGTCTGACTTGGTAGGGTATGTACAGCGAGCGGTGAACATAGTGAGCTCAGAGAGCATAAGAACAAGTATATACATTTGATTATTTACAATGCGGGTAGGTGGGATGTGGTGGGGGGGGAGGGGACTAGACTGGTTCAGACTATCTGTGTCACTTGAGGGCAAAAAAATATCAGAATTGGTGTCGGTGTACACGGGGCCATAAATTGTGCTGTAAATCTTAATTTCCCCTACAGCAGGCCTGGGCAATTATTTTGAGTCGGGGGCCAAATTTAGAGAAAAAAAATGTCTGGGGGCTATTTTGTAGGAAAACTAATACAAAACCTCACAATAAAGTCTGATTGAATGCTACAAATGTTGTGACAGACCGCCTTAAAAACGGAATGGAATTTTACATTTTTCTATGAACGATAAAACCCTGAATATTGAGAACATATGAACGTCACACCCCCTCTCAATCGACATATTTTACAATCAAGCCACACCCACACTGCTTGGTGCCTCGTCTGAGCTGCTGTGACGTAGATTACCATAGTAACTAGTAGGGTTGTACGGTATACGGGTATTAGTATAGTACCGCGATACTAATGAATCATATTCGGTACCATACCGCCTCCGAAAAGTACCGGTCCGCCGCACCTTTAAGATTTTTTGTTAAAATAAAGCCAATAATGCAATTTTTTCTAGTCCCCTTTATTTAGAAAAGTCCCGAAATGTATCGAAATAATATATTTACACAAATAAAATATTTACACTTAATTGAACGGTTTAAAAGAGGAGAAAACACGGAAAAAAAAGACAATTCACTTTTGAAACGTAGTTTATCTTCAATTTCGACTCTTTAAAATTCAAAATTCAACCGAAAAAAAGAAGAGAAAAACTTAAAAAAAGAATTTATGGAACATCATTAGTCATTTTTCCTGATTAAGATTAATTTTAGAATTTTGATGACATGTTTTAAATAGGTTAAAAATCCAATCTAGACTTTGTTAGAATATATAACAAATTGGACCAAGCTATATTTCTAACAAAGACAAATCATTATTTCTTCCAGAATTTCCAGAACAAAAATTTGAAAAGAAATTCAAAAGACTTTGAAATAAGATTTAAATTTGATTCTACAGATTTTCTAGATTTGCCAGAATTTGAATTTTAATCATAATAAGTTTGAAGAAATATTTCACAAATATTCCTCGTCGAAAAAACAGAAGCTAAAATGAAGAATTAAATTAAAATTTAACAAGTGTGTGTAAGATATTGAAATTCGCCCCCTTTGGCCAAAATGTATTAAAAAAAATATGTGCATAGAGACATACTGTAATAAAGACGTAAATAAGGAAGATTAAAAACCAATTACAAACCAAAAAATTAAATAAAAAATAGATTAACTAAAATCATTCTTTTTCTCAGTGTGTCAACCTAAAATAGAATTAGGAAAAATATCTCATATTCTTTCTGTTTTTGTAATATTGCAATATTTTCTTGTAAAATTATTACTTTTTTAATGTAAAATTATTACTTTTTAAAGCAAAATGATGACATTTGTCATAAAATTCTGACTTGTATCACAATATTGCCATTTTTTTTTCTTTCTCTTGTAAAATAGTGACATTTTTTGAGTAAAACCGAGGACTTTTTGTCATAATTTTGCCAAGTAAAAATTTCGATTATTATTAGTTTTCTTATAAAACTGTGACTTTTGTTGAGTAAAATGACGACTCTTTTCATAAAGTTGCCAAAATGCTAAGCTTTTCTTGTAAAATTGCAACTTGTATTCAGTAAAATTCCAACTTTTATCATAATATTGCCCAAATGTTCAGTTTTTCTGGTCAAATTTTGACTTGCGTTGAGTAAAAATACAACTTTTATTGTAATACTGACAAAATTCTAAGTTTTTCTTGTGAAATTCCAACTCATTTTTCACAACAAATTTGTGTATATTTGCATAGCATGTATATATTATTAATGTTGTAAATACACATCTTTATATATCTAGAAAGGCTGGTCCTAAAGAGGCAGGCAATATTCATATTGGTATCAGGACAACACTAGTCACTAAAATATCATGCAAAAGCGCAGATTCCAACCATAGAAAGACTTAGTATAGTTGAAGACTTCCGGTCATTAGAAAACATGACTGCACATCATAATGGCAGCTACACTTTACACCAGGGGTCACCAACCTTTTTGAAACCAAGAGCTACTTCTTGGGTAGTGATTAATGCGAAGGGCTACCAGTTTGATACACACTTAAATAAATTGCCAGAAATAGCCAATTTGCTCAATTTACCTTTAACTCTATGTTATTATTAATAATTAATGATATTTACACTTAATTGAACGGTTTAAAAGAGGAGAAAACACGAAAAAAAATGACAATTCAATTTTGAAACATAGTTTATCTTCCATTTCGACTCTTTGAAATTCAAAATTCAACCGAAAAAAAGAAGAGAAAAACTTAAAAAAAGAATTTATGGAACATCATTAGTCATTTTTCCTGATTAAGATTAATTTTAGAATTTTGATGACATGTTTTAAATAGGTTAAAAATCCAATCTACACTTTGTTAGAATATATAACAAATTGGACCAAGCTATATTTCTAACAAAGAAAAATCATTATTTCTTCTAGAATTTCCAGAACAAAAATTTTAAAAGAAATTCAAAAGACTTTGAAATAAGATTTAAATTTCATTCTACAGATTTTCTAGATTTGACAGAATAATTTTTTTGAATTTTAATTATAATAAGTTTGAAGAAATATTTCACAAATATTAGGGATGTCCGATAATGGCTTTTTGCCGATATTCCGATATTGTCCAACTCTTTAATTACAGATACCGATATCAACCGATACTGATATATGCCGTCGTGGAATTAACACATTATTATGCCTAATTTGGACAACCAGGTATGGTGAAGATAAGGTACTTTTTTAAAAAATTAGTAATATAAGATAAATAAATTAAAAACATTTTCTTGAATAAAAAAGAAAGTACAACAATATAAAAACAGTTACATAGAAACTAGTAATGAATGAAAATGAGTAAAATTAACTGTTAAAGGTTAGTACTATTAGTGGAGCAGCAGCACGCACAATCATGTGTGCTTACGGACTGTATCCCTTGCAGACTGTATTGATATATATTGATATATAATGTAGGAAGCAGAATATTGATAACAGAAAGAAACAACCCTTTTGTGTGAATGAGTGTAAATGGGGGAGGGAGGTTTTTTGGGTTGGTGCACTAATTGTAAGTGTATCTTGTGTTTTTTATGTTGATTTAATAAAAAATTAAAAAAAAATTAAAAAAACGATACCGATAATTAAAAAAACGATACCGATAATTTCTGATATTACATTTTAACGCATATATCGGCCGATATTATCGGACATCTCTGACAAATATTCTTCGTCGAAAAAACAGAAGCTAAAATGAAGATTTAAATTAAAATGTATTTATTATTCTTTACAATAAAATTAAAAAAAATACTTGAACATTGATTTAAATTGTCAAGAAAGAAGAGGAAGGAATTTAAAAGGTAAAAAGGTATATGTGTTTAAAAATCCTAAAATCATTTTTAAGGTTGTATTTTTTTCTCTAAAATTGTCTTTCTGAAAGTTATAAGAAGCAAAGTAAAAAAATAATGAATTTATTTAAACAAGTGAAGACCAAGTCTTTAAAATATTTTCTTGGATTTTCAAATTCTATTTGAGTTTTGTCTCTCTTAGAATTAAAAATGTCGGGCAAAGCGAGACCAGCTTGTTAGTAAATAAATAAAATTAAAAAAATCGAGGCAGCTCACTGGTAAGTGCTGCTATTTGAGCTATTTTTAGAACAGACCGGCGGGCTACTCATCTGGTCCTTACGGGCTACCTGGTGCCCGCGGGCACCGTGTTGGTGACCCCTGCTTTACATTTTAAGAATATTAAAAAATGATTTGGGAATGTCCGGCGGGCCAGATTGAAAAGCTTAAGGGGCCGCATGTGGCCCCCGGGCCTTAATTTGCCCAGGTCTGCCCTAGAGGATTATTCAAGTATTTCTAATTGTAAATACCATCAGAGAAGTGGGGTCTAGCAACATAAACGTAACATAATGTTGAAGAAATGACTCGGATCACCCCCCAAAATGGAATCATTTGTTCCTTATCCCAATTTGGACATTTCCTCAAAGTGCCATGAAAATCAGTCCCTAACCTTTTTGTGCTTTTTGCCAACTAACTAAGCAAAACCCGGCAATCAAGGCCAAAGAGAGGTCGTTTAATATTCAGGGTCAGTACGCCTTCAGAGGTTCCGTGTGAGCACTGATCTCCCCAATTGAATATTCCCGGAGTGGAGGTAGAGCCTGAATGGAAAGACTGGTAATGGTAATGCCCAGTCACTACCAATCAGCGTCCTACTGGCAAGCAAAGCTTCCTGGTCCTGCGATCAAAGCGGTACGACTAATCCTCATCTGTCTCCGATTCAGCCGGCTTAGAACCTGGACTCCAATCCTTTCCCAGCCGGGCCCCCGAATTCTGCGGAGCCTCAAACAAGCCTGGGTCGTGCTCATATGCGGAGCTAGCACACGTTTAGCTGCCCCCCCCCCCCCCCCTAAAACATTTACGGTCAGACTTTCTATGTCAAAGCAAAGGTTCTGGCTCAGGTCTCTTGGCGCGAGGTCACCGGATAGTGTAAGGGGGCTGGGGGGGTTACACTTGATTGCGCTCAAGCCCCCCCTCCCCCTCGATAAAACATATGGCTCGTGTTATGGCGTTGATTGCGAAAGGCCCTCGTTTGCTGCCTCAGTCTAGACCCGTCAACGGGAATCAAACCGGGGGACCCAGATCAAAACAAATGAGGAAACCTGGACCACGTCACTTTTTTTTTTGCATATTTTTTCAGGCAAATCTGTCGACTTCTTCCCGCTTGGACGCTCTCATTCATTTGGTAAGCAAAAGGGGAATTAGCCAAGAGACGTTTCAATTTAGTATGCTAAGTACACCATTTAGCTTTTAGCATTAGAGCCCGCCAGAGGCCAAAAAGGCCCGGTGTTGGTTTTTTTTTCTGTAAAGAAGGGGTGATAATAGACTACAACACCCAGATTCAATGAGTCTCTAGCCTGGGTGACGCTAGCCTGACCCCCCCCCCCCGGGTCCCCAATCCCTTGACCCCGACCCTCAGCCCGGAGGCATCGGAGAAGCCCAGAGAGGTTAGGAGCGGCAACAGTGGAAGTGTAGCAAGGTGGTGTGGGGGTTTGGGGGTGGGGGCGAGCCAGGGAGCGCTCCAGTGACCCATGACAGGACAGGATTGGGGATCAGAGGGGCTGGCCTCTGACCGGGACCAGCAGAGGGGCCACTGCACATAATGCTGCATGCAAGGCGGGTTTGTGTAGCCAAGCAAAGCCCTCAAGGTTTTGCTCGTGTGTGTGTGTGTGTGTGTGTGTGTGTGTGTGTGTGTGTGTGTGTGTGTGTGTGTGTGTGTGTGTGTGTGTGTGTGTGTGTGTGTGTGTGCGTGTGTGTGCTTGTATTTCTACCCTTCTTGAGACATGAAGAAGGAAACGTATCTTCCATATGAGGAGGTGTGAACAAGTGATGACATAAATCATGGTCCCAATAACATTGCATCTAATAGAGCAGGGGTCACCAACGCGGTGCCCGCGGGCACCAGGTCGCCCGTAAGGACCAGATGAGTAGCCCGCTGGCCTGTTCTAAAAATAGCTCAAATAGCAGCACTTACCAGTGAGCTGCCTCTATTTTTTTAAATGTTATTTATTTACTAGCAAGCTGGTCTCGCTTTGCTCGACATTTTTAATTCTAAGAGAGACAAAACTCAAATAGAATTTGAAAATCCAAGAAAATATTTTAAAGACTTGGTCTTCACTTGTTTAAATTCATTAATTTTTTTTACTTTGCTTCTTATAACTTTCAGAAAGACAATTTTAGAGAAAAAATACAACCTTAAAAATGATTTTAGGATTTTTAAACACATATACCTTTTTACCTTTTAAATTCCTTCCTCTTCTTTCCTGACAATTTAAATCAATGTTCCAAGTATTTTTTATTTTTTATTGTAAAGAATAATAAATACATTTTAATTTAATTCTTCATTTTAGCTTGTCTTTTTCGACGAAGAATATTTGTGAAATATTTCTTCAAACTTATTATGATTAAAATTCAAAACAATTATTCTGTCAAATCTAGAAAATCTGTAGAATCAAATTTAAATCTTATTTCAAAGTCTTTTGAATTTCTTTTAAAAATTTTGTTCTGGAAATTCTAGAAGAAATAATGATTTGTCTTTGTTAGAAATATAGCTTGGTCCAATTTGTTATATATTCTAACAAAGTGTAGATTGGATTTCAACCTATTTAAAACATGTCATCAAAATTCTAAAATTAATCTTAATCAGGAAAAATGACTAATGATGTTCCATAAATTCTTTTTTTAAGTTTTTCTCTTCTTTTTTTCGGTTGAATTTTGAATTTTAAAGAGTCGAAATTGAAGATAAACTATGTTTCAAAATTGAATTGTCATTTTTTTCGTGTTTTCTCCTCTTTTAAACCATCCAATTAAGTGTAAATATCATTAATTATTAATAATAACATAGAGTTAAAGGTAAATTGAGCAAATTGGCTATTTCTGGCAATTTATTTAAGTGTGTATCAAACTGGTAGCCCTTCGCATTAATCAGTACCCAAGAAGTAGCTCTTGCTTTCAAAAAGGTTGCTGACCCCTGACATAAATCATGGTCCCAATAACATTGCATCTAATAGACAATGTCTCATTTGCTCCCTGGTGGTGAAATGCGGGTGGTCCCAAAAACAAAACTGTGTCGGTTCTAAAAGTGCTCCCCCTCTGGCCAACATATGAAATAACAAGTGTGTGTAAGATATTGAAATTCTCCCCCTTTGGCCAAAATGTCTTTAAAAAATATGTGCATAGAGACATACTGTAATAACGACGTAAATAAGGAAGATTAAAAACCAATTACAAACCAAAAAATTAAATTAAAAATAAATGAACTAAAATTAGTCTTTTTTTCCACAATGTGTCAACTTTTTTCTTATAAAATTAGGAATAATTTCTCATATTCTTTCCGTTTCTGTAATATTGCAATATTTTCTTGTAAAGTTATTACTTTTTTAATGTAAAATTATTCATTTTTAATGCAAAATGATGACATTTGTCATATAAAATTCTGACTTGTATCGCAATATTGCCATTTTTTTGTTTCTCTTGTAAAATAGACACACACACAAGAGTGTGTGTGTGTGTGTGTGTGTGTGTGTGTGTGTGTGTGTGTGTGTGTGTGTGTGTGTGTGTGTGTGTGCGTGTTGTATTTCTAACCTTCAACATATGAAAAAAATAATAATTTTAAACTAAAATCAGTCTTTTTCTCACAATGTGTCAACTTAAAATAGAATTAGGAAAAATATCTCATATTCTTTCTGTTTTTGTAATATTGCAATATTTTCTTGTAAAATAATTACTTTTTTAATGTAAAATTATTACTTTTTAATGCAAAATGCTGACATTTGTCATATAGAATTCTGACTTTTATCACAATATTGCAATTTTTTTCTTTCTCTTGTAAAATAGTGAAATTTTTGGAATAAAAATGAAGACTTTTTGTCATAATTTTGCCAAGTAAAAATTTCGATTATTATTAGTTTTCTTATAAAGTTGTGACTTTTGTTGAGTAAAATTACAACTGTTTTTTTAAAATTGCCAAAATTTTAAGCTTTTCTTGTAAAATTCCAACCTATAATATTGCCCAAATGTTCAGTTTTTCTTGTAAAATTTTGACTTGCGTTGAGTAAAAATACGACTTTTATTGTAATACTGCCAAAATTCTAAGTTTTTCTTGTGAAATTGTGACCTTTTTTTTAAGTTTTTTTTTATATTTACATAGTATGTATATATTATTAATGTTGTAAATACACATCTTTATATATCTAGAAAGGCTGGTACTAAAGAAGCAGGCAATATTCAGAGTTCTCAAGAAGGTAACACATACAAGAGTGTGTGTGTGTGTGTGTGTGGGTGTGTGTGTGTGTGTGTGTGTGTGTGTGTGTGTGTGCGTGTGTGTGTGCGTGTGTGTGTTCTTGTATTTCTACCCTTCTTGAGACATGCAGAAGGAAAAGTATCTTCCATATGAGGAGGTGTGAACAAGTGATGACATAAATCATGGTCCCAATAACATTGCATCTAATAGACAATGTCTCATTTGCTCCCTGGTGGTGAAATGTATCAACATGAGGGTGGTCCCAAAAACAAAACTGTGTCGGTTCTAAAAGTGCTCCCCCTCTGGTCAACATATGAAATAACAAGTGTGTGTAAGATATTGAAATTCTCCCCCTTTGGCCAAAATGTATTTAAAAAAATATGTGCATAGAGACATACTGTAATAAAGACGTAAATAAGGAAGATTAAAAACCAATTACAAACCAAAAAATTAAATAAAAAATAGATTAACTAAAATCAGTCTTTTTCTCACAATGTGTCAACCTAAAATAGAATTAGGAAAAATATCTCATATTCTTTCTGTTTTTGTAATATTGCAATATTTTCTTGTAAAATTATTAGTTTTTTAATGTAAAATTATTGCTTTTTAATGCAAAATGATGACATTTGTCATATCAAATTCTGACTTGTATCACAATAGCCATTTTTTTTGTTTCTCTTGTAAAATAGTGAAATTTTTTGAGTAAAACAGGACTTTTGTCATAATTTTGCCAAGTAAAAATTTCGATTATTATTAGTTTTCTTATAAAATTGTGACTTTTGTTGAGTAAAATTACGACTCTATTCATAAAATTGCCAAAATGTTAAGCTTTTCTTGTAAAATTGCAACTTGTATTCAGTAAAATTCCAACTTTTATCAAAATATTGCCCAAATGTTCAGTTTTTCTTGTCAAATTTTGACTTGCGTTGAGTAAAAATACAACTTTTATTGTAATACTGCCAAAATTCTAAGTTTTTCTGGTGAAATTCCAACTCATTCTTCACAACAAATGTTTGTATATTTGCATAGCATGTATATATTATTAATGTTGTAAATGCACATCTTTATATATCTAGAAAGGGTGGTTCTAAAGAGGCAGGCAATATTCAGAGGTCTCAAGAAGGTAGCACATACAAGAGTGTGTCTGTCTGTCTGTGTGTGTGTGTGTGTGTGTGTGTGTGTGTGTGTGTGTGTGTGTGTGTGTGTGTGTGTGTGTGTGTGTGTGTGTGTGTGTGTGTGTGTGTGTGTGTGTGTGTGTGTGTGTGTGTGTGTGTGTGTGTGTGTGTGTGTGTGTAAAATCAGTCTTTTTCTCACAATGTGTCAACTTTTTTCTTATAAAATTAGGAACAATTTCTCATATTCTTTCTGTTTCTGTAATATTGCAATATTTTCTTGTAAAATTATGACTTTTTTAATGTATAATTATTACTTTTTAATGCAAAATGCTGACATTTGTCATATAAAATTCTGACCTTTATCGCAATATTGCCATTTTTTGTTTCTCTTGTAAAATAGACACACACACACACACACAACAGTGTGTGTGTGTGTGTGTGTGTGTGTGTGTGTGTGTGTGTGTGTGTGTGTGTGTGTGTGTGTGTGTGTTGTATTTCTAACCTTCAACATATGAAAAAAAAAATATTTTTTTAACTAAAATCAGTCTTTTTCTCACAATGTCTCAACTTTTTATTAGTAACAATTTCTCGTATTCTTTCTGTTTCTGTAATATTGCAATATTTTCTTGTAAAAAATTTTTTTTTTTTAATGTATAATTATTACTTTTTAATGCAAAATGATGACATTTGTCATATAAAATTCTCACTTTTATCACAATATTGCAATTTTTTTGTTTCTCTTGTAAAAAATAAATTAACTAAAATCAGTTTTTTTCTCACAATGTGTCAACTTAAAATAGAATTAGGAAAAATATCTCATATTCTTTCTGTTTTTGTAATATTGCAATATTTTATTGTAAAATTATTACTTTTTAATGCAAAGTTATGACATTTGTCATATAAAATTCTGACTTGTATCACAATATTGCCATTTTTTTTGTTTCTCTTGTAAAATAGTGAAATTTTTTGAGTAAAAATGAGGACTTTTCATAATTTTGCCAATTAAAAATTTCGATTATTATTAGTTTTCTTATAAGATTGTGACTTTTGTTGAGTAAAATTACGACTCTTTTCATAAAGTTGCCAAAATGTTAAGCTTTTCTTGTAAAATTGCGACTTGTATTCAGTAAAATTCCAACTTTTATCAAAATATTGCCCAAATGTTCAGTTTTTCTTGTCAAATTTTGACTTGCATTGAGTAAAAATACGACTTTTATTATAATACTGCCAAAATTCAAAATTTTTGTGTGAAATTGTGACCTTTTTCTGGTGAAATTCCAACTAATTTTTCACAACAAATTTTGTATATTTGCATAGCATGTATATATTATTAATGTTGTAAATGCACATCTTTATATATCTAGAAAGGGTGGTCCTAAAGAGGCAGGAAATATTCAGAGGTCTCAAGAAGGTAGCACATACAAGAGTGTGTGTGTGTGTGTGTGTTCTTGTATTTCTACCCTTCTTGGGACACGAAGAAGGAAAAGTATCTTCCATATGAGGAGGTGTGAACAAGTGATGACATAAATCATGGTCCCAATAACATTGCATCTAATAGACAATGTCTCATTTGCTCCCTGGTGGTGAAATCTATCAAAATGAGGGTGGTCCCAAAAACAAAACTGTGTCGGTTCTAAAAGTGCTCCCCCTCTGGTCAACATATGAAATAAGTGTGTGTAAGATATTGAAATTCGCCCCCTTTGGCCAAAATTAATTAAAAAAAATAAATAAATATGTGTATAGAGACATACTGTAATAAAGACGTAAATAGGGAAGATTAAAAAACCTATTACAAACAAAAAAATAATTTTTCTTATAAAATTAGGAACAATTTGTCAGTATTTCTGTTTCTGTAATATTGCTATATTTTCTTGTAAAATTATTACCTTTTTTATGTAAAATTATTACTTTTTAATGCAAAATGATGACATTTGTCATATAAAATTCTGACTTTTATCACAATATTGTCATTTTTTTTGTTTTGTTTCTCTTGTAAAAAATAAATGAACTAAAATCAGTCTTTTTCTCACAATGTGTGAACTTAAAATAAAATGACGAAAAATATCTCATATTCTTTCTGTTTTTGTAATATTGCAATATTTTATTGTAAAATTATTACTTTTTAATGCAAAGTTATGACATTTGTCATATAAAATTCTGACTTTTATCACAATATTGCCATTTTTTTTGGTTCTCGTAAAATAGTGACATTTAATGAGTAAAAATGAGGACTTTTGTCATAATTTTGCCAAGTAAAATTTTTTATTATTATTAGTTTTCTTATAAAATTGTGACTTTTGTCGAGTAAAATTATGACTCTTTTTCTAAAGTTGTAAGCTTTTCTTGTAAAATTGCGACTTGTAGTCAGTAAAATTCCAACTTTTATCATCATATTGCCCAAATGTTCAGTTCTTCTTGTAAAATTTTGACTTGCGTTGAGGAAAAATACGACTTTTGTTGTAATACTGCCAAAATTCTATGTTTTTCTTGTGAAATTGCGACATTTTTCTTGTGAAATTCGAAATCATTTTTCACAAGTTTTTGTATATTTGCCTAGCATGTATATATTATTACTGTTGTAAATACACATCTTTATATATCTAGAAAGGGTGGCCCTAAAGAGGCAGGCAATATTCCGAGGTCTCAATAAGGGAACACATACAAGTGTGTGTGTGTGTGTGTGTGTGTGTGTGTGTGTGTGTGTGTGTGTGTGTGTGTGTGTGTGTGTGTGTGTGTGTGTGTGTGTGCAAGTGTGTGTGTGTTGTATTTCTAACCTTCAACATATGAAAAAAAAATTTTTTAAACTAAAATCAGTCTTTTTCTCACAATGTGTCAACTTTTTATTAGTAACAATTTCTCGTATTCTTTCTGTTTCTGTAATATTGCAATATTTTCTTGTAAATTTTTTTTTTTAATGTAAAATTATTACTTTTTAATGCAAAATGATGACATTTGTCATATAAAATTCTGACTTGTATCACAATATTGCCATTTTTTTTGTTTCTCTTGTAAAAAATAAATGAACTAAAATCAGTCTTTTTCTCACAATGTGTCAACTTAAAATAAAATGAGGAAAAATATGTCATATTCTTTTTCTGTTTTTGTAATATTGCAATATTTTATAGTAAAATTATTACTTTTTAATGCAAAGTTATGACATTTGTCATATAAAATTCTGACTTTTATCACAATATTGCCATTTTTTTTGGTTCCCGTAAAATAGTGACATTTAATGAGTAAAAATTAGGA
>NC_084752.1:43184633-43192133 GCF_033978785.1 Entelurus aequoreus | reverse complement strand
CTTGTGTGAAGTTGCAAATTTTAACACAATTCCTTTACAATCGTAGCCATTCCTTTGTGCTACGATTGTGCTGTACATTTTTTTTTAGCTTGTTCCGTTATATTTTTTAAATGTATTCCAAAATACCTTTTCTGACGGGTGACCTCATTTAGCCCCCCCCCCCCCCCCCCCCCCCCGCCTTGTCCCATTCCTTTCCCTGCTGTGTTTGTGCTACTAACATTTTTTTGTCTAATTCTTATATAGGTTTTTTTTGTTATTAAACGCATTGCTTTTGTTGCCAAAGCTAATGCTACTTTGCAATATGTTGATTTACATTTAATAATAATAATAATAATAATAATAGATATTATTTGTAAAAAGCACTTTACATAGAGTAAACAACCTCAAAGTGCTACAGTGTATTAGAAAAATAAAAAGATAATAAAAAATAAATAAAAATAAAAACTAGAACAGCCAAATAGCTTAAACTAGTATGCATATATCTAAAAAAGGCTTTTTTTTTTTTTTAAAAAAAGGGGTTTTAAGCCTTTTTTAAAAGCATCCACAGTCTGTGGTGCCCTCAGGTGGTCAGGGAGAGCGTTCCACAGACTGGGAGCGGCGGAGCAGAAAGCCCGGTCTCCCATTCTTCGTAGCTTTGTCCTCGGAGGTCGGAGTATTTTAAACATCCTCTGAGCTCGCAGGCTGCATAGTTGACACGTTTTATGAGCGTCGTGCTAAGATGTGCCGTCTGTGTGCAGGAGCTGATCCCAGAGTTCTTCTACCTCCCCGAGATGTTTGTCAACACCAACACGTACAACCTGGGGGTGATGGAGGACGGCATCGTGGTCTCCGACGTGGAGCTGCCCCCCTGGGCCAAGACCCCCGAGGAGTTTGTGCGGATCAATCGGCAGGTAAGGTCGTCTCGCGGGGAGATACAGTCCGTTGTGCCGTCGGAGATTATGTAATTTCACCTAATTGGGTTAAAAATGTTTTTTGCAAACCGGTAATTATAATCCGCAAATGTCCCCTTGTTGAGTGTCGGTGCTGTCTAGAGATGTCAGGTTCAAACACTGTTGACATTTATTAAACAGACAAGAAGCAAGGAATCATGCAGAGACAGAGTTCAATTTGGCTCAATGGGGAGAGACGTTTGGGGCTGCACACTCAGTTACAATCTCCCACCACGCTCTAAGGCACAGCCCACGTGCTCCTCTATTTATTTGGGAGGTCCCTGGTTACATCACTGAGGCTGCTTCGGAAGGAAGGGGGGGTCATTTCAGCAGCCCCAGTTGGACACAATATATGACTATTCAGAAATGCAAATGTGCTGACACTCGTGATATCGCCATGTCTCTTCTTTGTCTGCGTCACGGTACTCGATGTTCTGGACACAAACACCGATACGAGACGACTCGCAATCTTGGATTGCAAGTTGTCCCTTTGCACAGATAGAAAAGTACAACTTCAGCACAATTGATAATAACTATAGCCACGGCCGTTAAGCGTAAGAGTTGTGTGATAACTTACACATAATTATTCTAACAAGAGTTCGGCAGAGTAACCATGTAATACTCTTCCATATCAGTAGGTGGCTAATTGCTTTGTAGATGTCGGGAACATGGTTTGTCGTGATCACAATATGCGGGAAGCAGAGTGCAGGTAAAAAGGTATCTAACACTTAAACCAAAAATAAACAAAATGCGAGTTCTGCTAAGAAAAGGCATTGAAGCTTAGGGAAGGCTATGCAGAACGAAATTAAAACTGAACTGGCTACAAAGTAAACAAAAACCGAATGCTGGACGACAGCAAAGACTTACTGTGGAGCAGACAGCGTCCACAAAGTACATCCGTACATGACGTGACAATCAACAATGTCCCCACAAAGAAGGATAAAAACAACTGCAATATTCTTGATTGCTAAAACAAAGTAGATGCGGGGAATAGCGTTCAAGGAAGACATGAAACTGCTACAGGAAAATACCAATAAAACGGGAAAAGCCACCAGAGCCCGTATGTGGGCTCTGTACTGAGGATGTCGTTGTGGCTTGTACAGCCCTTTGAGACACTTGTGATTTAGGGCTATATAAATAAACATTGATTGATTGATTGATTGAAAATAGGAGCGCAAGACAAGAAGTAAAACACTACACACAGGAAAATAGCAATAAAGTCCAAATAAGTCAGGGTGTGATGTGACAGGTGGTGACGGTACACCTACTTTGAGACAAGAGCTATAGTGATGCATGCTTGGTTATGCTTTAAAGCAGGGGTCACCAACCTTTTTGAAAGCAAGAGCTACTTCTTGGGTGCTGATTAATGCGAAGGGCTACCAGTTTGATACACACTTAAATAAATTGCCAGAAATAGCCAATTTGCTCAATTTACCTTTAACTCTGTTATTTTTAATAATTAGTGATATTTACACTTAATTGAACGGTTTAAAAGACGAGAAAACACGAAAAAAATTACAATCAAATTTTGAAACATAGTTTATCTTCAATTTCGACTCTTTAAAATTCAAAATTCAACCGAAAAAAAGAAGAGAAAAACTTAAAAAAAGAATTTATGCAGCATCATTAGTCATTTTTCCTGATTAAGATTAATTTTAGAATTTTGATGACATGTTTTAAATAGGTTAAAATCCAATGTACACTTTGTTAGAATATATAACAAATTGGACCAAGCTATATTTATAACAAAGACAAATCATTATTTCTTCTAGAATTTCCAGAACAAAAATTTTAAAAGAAATTCAAAAGACTTTGAAATAAGATTTGAATTTGATTCTACAGATTTTCTAGATTTGACAGAATAATTTTTTTGAATTTTAATCATAATAAGTTTGAAGAAATATTTCACAAATATTCTTCGTCGAAAAAACAGAAGCTAAAATGAAGAATTAAATTAAAATGTATTTATTATTCTTTACAATAAAAAAATTAATAAATACTTGAACATTGATTTAAATTGTCAGGAAAGAAGAGGAAGGAATTTAAAAGGTAAAAAGGTATATGTGTTTAAAAATCCTAAAATCATTTTTAAGGTTGTATTTTTTCTCTAAAATTGTCTTTCTGAAAGTTATAAGAAGCAAAGTAAAAAAATTAATGAATTTATTTAAACAAGTGAAGACCAAGTCTTTAAAATATTTTCTTGGATTTTCAAATTCTATTTGAGTTTTGTCTCTCTTAGAATTAAAAATGTCGGGCAAAGCGAGACCAGCTTGCTAGTAAATAAATACATTTAAAAAATAGAGGCAGCTCACTGGTAAGTGCTGCTATTTGAGCTATTTTTAGAACAGGCCGGCGGGCTACTCATCTGGTCCTTACGGGCTACCTGGTGCCCGCGGGCACCGCGTTGGTGACCCCTGCTTTAAAGTCATATCCAACAATTGCGAGAACGACTTTTTATTGTCAGCTGAGTTTCATTTTTTTATGTTTTCTGCTGGTGGTGTGCCTCAGAATTTTTTCAATGACAAACATGTGCCAGAAAAGGTTGAAAAACGCTGCTCTAGGTCAGTGTTGCCGTGAGATATTGTCTGGTGTGCCGTGGGAAATTATGCAACTTCACCTAATTGGTCCCAAAAATATTTTTTTCAAATCAATAATTATAATCTGCAAATATCGTGCCGTTGCGTAGTGTCTGTGCTGTGTAGAGCTCGGCAGGGTAACCACGTAATACTCCACGTCAGCAGGTGGCAGCAGGTAGTTCATTGCTTTGTAAAAGTCGGAATGTGTCGGGTGAGACGAGGACGGTTTGTTGTGATCACAATATGCAGGTAAAAACGTATATAATGCTTAAACCAAAATGAACATAAGGAAAAGGCAATGAAGCATAGGGATGGCTCTGCAAAACACAACTAAAACTGAGTTGGCTACCAACTAAACAGAAACAGAATGCTGGACGACAGCAAAAACTTACGGCGTCCACAAAGCACATCCGTACATGACATGACAGTCAACAATGTCCACACAAAGAAGGATAGCAACAACGTAAATAGCCTCGCTTGCTAACACAAAACAGGTGCTTATTTTCTGTCTGATAAGATAATTCTTCTCACTAAGCAGATTTGATGTTAGAGTGTTTTACTTGTTTTAAGTGTTTTGCTCCTAAATGATTGTCAGTAAGATATTACAGCTTGTTGCTGAGATTTGATGAGCTATATTGAGTAAAACATGCTTGAAACTAGAATATCAACTGTTGCAAAGCTGTGTCATCAACACTCACAAGTAGAAAACTACTTTTTTTAAGTCATATCCCTAGAGCGGGGGGGTACCCACATATGCGGTCTTCTCCAAGGTTTCTCATAGTCATTCACATTGGTGTCCCACTGGGTTGAGTTTTTCCTTGCCCTTATGTGGGCTCTGTACCAAGGATGTCGTTGTGGCTTGTGCAGCCCTTTGAGACACTTGTGATTTAGGGCTATAGAAATAAACATTGATTGATTGATTGATTGAATATTTTCTTATTTCAAGCATGAAATTAAAAATCATGACTTTGACACAATTGTGTCTCATAATTAAAACAGATGACAGCAAATGGACTTTGCTGTTTTATTTCCAATGAAACAATAGAACATACGTACTCATATAGTAGTACAGTTGGCACAGTACAGTAAACTGACAGTTAATATTAAACATTTAACATGTGACATTTCTAACAATTTTGAACACAAATAGTTCATGCACATTCAGATAAATTCTTCAAAATTACAATAAAAAAATAATTATATATGTGTATATATGCGCACTAATTGACTGAAAGAGCACGCACTTGATGCGATGATGTCATGTTATCCATGGAAAAATGCATTTTAGACAATATGATTTGCCTGAGCGGCTAGGAGACCCAGAGAGTAACAAGCGCTTGCCTTGTTACCTTTCCATTAAGAACAATAAACTAGTTTTTTAGTATACGTTTGCTGGTTTCAACAAATGTAATGCCGAGCGCATATCATTATGTCAAGATAATGGCACTAGCATTTACTTCATTTAAGAATATTTTTCAACATATTGAGCAAAAAGGTCTCTTTTTTTTCTATCAAGAAAAGTGCACTTGTTATTAGTGAGAATATACTTATTTTAAGCTATTTTTGGGTTAATTGAGGTTAGCTAATTTTACTTGTTTTGGAAAGTCTTGACAAGCCAAATTTTCTTGTTCTATTGGCAGATAATTTTGCTTAGTTCAAATAAAATACCCCTCATTTTTGTATTTTTTTTAAATTGTTTTTGACCACTGACTTTTTGCAGTGCACTTTCAGATAAATTCTTCAAAATTGCAATAAAAACAAATTTGTCCGGGGGCCGGGCTGTATATATGCGCACTAATTGACTGAAAGAGCACGCACTTGGTGCGATGATGTCATGTTATCCATGGAAAAATGCATTTTTATACAATATGATTTGCCTGAGCGGCTAGGAGACCCCGAGAGTAACAAGCGCTTGCCTTGTTGCCTTTCCATTAAGAACAATAAATTAGTTTTTAGTATAAGTTTGCTGGTTTCAAGAAATGTAATGCCGAGCGCATATCATTATGTCAAGATAATGGCACTAGCATTTACTTCATTTAAGAATATTTTTCAACATATTGAGCAAAAAGTAGAGGTGTCCGATAATATCGGCCCTGCCGATATTATTGGCCGATATATGCGTTAAAATGTAATATCGGAAATTATCGGTATCGGTTTTTTTATTATCGGTATCGTTTTTTTTTTTTTTTTTAATTAAATCAACATAAAAAACACAAGATACACTTACAATTAGTGCACCAACCCAAAAAACCTCCCTCCCCCCATTTACACTCATTCACACAAAAGGGTTGTTTCTTTCTGTTATTAATATTCTGCTTCCTACATTATATATCAATATATATCAATACAGTCTGCAAGGGATACAGTCCGTAAGCACACATGATTGTGCGTGCTGCTGCTCCACTAATAATACTAACCTTTAACAGTTAATTTTACTAATTTTCATTCATTATTAGTTTCTATGTAACTGTTTTTATATTGTTGTACTTTCTTTTTTATTCAAGAAAACGTTTTTGATTTATTTATCTTATTTTACTAATTTTTAAAAAAGCACCTTATCTTCACCATACCTGGTTGTCCAAATTAGGCATAATAATGTGTTAATTCCACGACTGCATATATCGGTTGATATCGGTATCGTAATTAAAGAGTTGGACAATATCGGATATCGGCAAAAGCCATTATCGGACATCCCTAGCGAAAAGGTCTCGTTTTTTTTCCTACCATAAAGTGCACTTGTTATTAGTGAGAATATACTTATTTGAAGCTATTTCTGGGTTCATTGAGGTTAGCTAATTTGACTTGTTTTGGAAAGTCTTGACAAGCCACATTTTCTTGTTCTATTGCAGATAATTTTGCTTAGTTCAAATAAAATACCCCTCATTTTTGTATTTTTTTTCCTTGTTTTGAACACTGACTTTTTGCAGTGTAGGTCACGTGATTGCCACCCGCCTATATGGACAAACCCCATAAGTCAAATTGTAATTGGTTCCATGCACTCTCCAAAACGACCCCAATTTGAGCAAGATTGGTTGAAAAACAAGCAAAGGGGCGGGGCTTTGCGACTAATTAACCATAAGCCAGTGACCATTTGTGTCAAGAGTTTGAAACTTTGAGGATATCCGTACTACGTCTTCGAAGCCTTTTGACGGCGACCCGTAGGGGGCGCCACACATGTCATTTCAGTCCAAACGAGGGCCTTAATGAGCACGTTCGTGATGTTCCTTCGCCAGGCTCCAGCTAATCCGAGGGTCTCTAAAGTGGCGTGTGCTGGATATTAGGGAGGGGGGGGGGACAGAGGATGAGGTAGAGGTGCGGATGCGTGGGTGGACAGGCGTGCGCCGGTGACAGATAGCTGGCATTTGAGGGTGTCAGCTGGCACCGTCGGCAGAGGGATGAGCGTGGCGCTTGAGGAGAGCCTAAGAGTGAATGACTTAATGGGCTGCGTGGCTCACTTTGGCTGCCGGGCTACCTCTAATGGCCTCGCCGCACACTTAGATTAGACAGCGGGAGGGGGGGGGGGGGGGGGGACGACTTGCAAACACTACACACACACACTGCACTGGCGGGTTATGAGCCCAAGATGATTAACAGCTAATTAAGGTCCAATCTGGAGAGGCCATTAAAAGCCTCTCGGAGTAAAGGATGGCGCGCCAAACGGCAGCTTGTTTTCGTAGCTTCTCGCTCGGCAATAAAAGTAATCCACCTTAAGTTACTGCACACGCCGCGATGGCAAGAGATAAACTGCACTTCAGTGCACTCTCACTCGCTTAGCCCAGTGTCACCGCACTGGAGAGTACTCCTCTGACACTATATCTTCTTGCTAACTTGGACGGACTTTAGAGTAGTAAGTGTACAGCTGGTGCAGCAGCATAGATTTACTGTCGACACGCACGCATTCATGTCTTAGATAGCTGTAGTGTGTCGTGCCCAGCTTAGTGTCACTGCATGTGGAAGCTGCGGTTCATGACATGTACAGCGAACCTCTATGTACG
>NC_084752.1:43122133-43179633 GCF_033978785.1 Entelurus aequoreus | reverse complement strand
ATATCAACCGATATATACAGTCGTGGAATTAACACATTATTATGTCTAATTTGGACAACCAGGTATGGTGAAGATAAGGTACTTTTTAAAAAAAATTATAAAATAAAATAAGATAAATAAATTAAAAACATTTTCTTGAATAAAAAAGAAAGTAAAACAATATAAAAACAGTTACATAGAAACTAGTAATTAATGAAAATGAGTAACATTAACTGTTAAAGGTTAGTACTATTAGTGGAGCAGCAGCACGCACAATCATGTGTGCTTACGGACTGTATCCCTTGCAGACTGTATTGATATATATTGATATATAATGTAGGAAGCAGAATATTAATAACAGAAAGAAACAACCCTTTTGTGTGAATAAGGAGGGAGTTTTTTTGGGTTGATGCATTAATTGTAAGTGTATCTTGTGTTTTTTATGTTGATTTGATTTAAAAAAAACAAAAAAAAACAAACAAAAAAACAAACGATACCGATAGTAAAAAAACCAATACCGATAATTTCCGATATTACATTTTAACGCATTTATCGGCCGATGCCGATATTATCGGACATCCCTACTAGTTACTGATCCAACCTACGCTCTAAGGTACAGCCCACGTGCTCCTCTATTTATTCGGGAGGTCCCTGGTTACATCACTGAAGCTGCTGCTGAAGAAAGGGGGGGAAATCTCAGCAGCCCCAGTTAGACACAATATATGACTATTCATGAAATGGAAATGTGCCGACACTCGTGATATCGCCCTGTCTCTGCTTTGTCTGCGTCACGGTACTCGATGTTCTGTACAGAAAACACAGATACGAGACGATGTCCCTTTGCACAGATAGAAAAGTACAACTTCAGCACAATTGACAATAACTATAGCAACGGCCTTTAGGCGTAAGAGTTGTGTGATAACTTACACATAATTATTCCAACAATGGGTGGAACATTCCGTCGCTACTACCGAGTTCCGATTCACGCAAAATCAAACTGATCCGACATTTGATACCTTTGTTATATGAGACGTCACGTCCAATTGCAGACCAAGCACGAGGCGGACTGAATCGGAGTCTTCCGGCACCGATCAGAGTCGCGAATACTGATTAGCATTAGCAATTTTACATGGCGATTTAACAATACGAAGGTCCCGGTTTCGATCCCGCGCTCGGGGATCTTTCTGTGTGGAGTTTTTTGTGTTCTCCCCGTTACATTTGCTTGATTGTAAAAGATACACGATTATGGAGGAGCTGGTCTGAGAAGTAGAAATATGTTGTTAATATTCAGTGTTTTATTGTTCATAGTTAATATTGTAAATCCCACTTTTCATGTACATTTTGGGTGTCCTATCAGTATCAGTGGTCTGTTTTAGTGACTTTTGGTATTAGTGTTCCTGAAAAAAAGGGAGCCAAACACACATACTGTACAGCAGGTTTTTACATTTAAATGTGTATATATCATTTATACACACATACACATTGGCCCCCCCAGACCCATTTTTTTCTCTCAATGTGGCCCCCGAGTTAAAATATTTGCCCAGCTCTGTACTAGAATGCAGACACCAACCACTGTTAACCAAAGTGGGACGAATAATGCCCTTTTATTTTATTTCTTTAGTTGGCACAGTGTTCAAAAACAAGAAAAAAAAAACACAAAAATGAGGGGTATTTTACTCGAACTAAGCAAAATTATCTGCAAATAGAACGAGAAAATTTGGCTTGTCAAGACTTTCCAAAACAAGTAAAATTAGCTAATCTCAATAAAGCCCAAAATAGCTTAAAATAAGTATATTCTCACTAATATCAAGTGCACTTTTCTTGGTAGAAAAAAAAATAGACCTTTTTACTAGGGATGTCCGATAATGGCTTTTTGCCGATATCCGATATTCCGATATTGTCCAACTCTTTAATTACCGATACCGATATCAACCGATACCGATATCAACCGATACCGATATATGCAGTCGTGGAATTAACACATTATTATGCCTAATTTGGACAACCATGTATGGTGAAGATAAGGTACTTTTTAATAAAAATAATAAAATAAGATAACTAAATTAAAAACATTTTCTTGAATAAAAAAGAAAGTAAAACAATATAAAAACAGTTACATAGAAACTAGTAATTAATGAAAATGAGTAAAATTAACTGTTAAAGGTTAGTATTATTAGTGGAGCAGCAGCACGCACAATCATGTGTGCTTACGGACTGTATCCCTTGCAGACTGTATTGATATATATTGATATATCATGTAGGAACCAGAATATTGATAACAGAAAGAAATGGGGGGGAGGGATGTTTTTTGGGTTGGTGCACTAATTGTAAGTGTATCTTGTGTTTTTTATGTTGATTTAATAAAAAATTTAAAAAAAACGATACAGATAATAAAAAAAACGATACTGATAATTTCCGATATTACATTTTAACGCATTTATCATCCCTACTTTTTACTCAATATGTTGAAAAATGTTCTTAAATAGTACGTATGTTCTATTGTTTCATTGAAAATAAAACAGCAAAGTCCATTTGGCTGTCATCTGTTTTAATTATGAGACACAATTGTGTCAAAGTCATGATTTTTTTTTTTTCATGCTTGAAATAAGAAATGATGACTTTAAAAAAGTAGTTTTCTACTTGTGAGTGTTGATGACACAGCTTTGCAACAGTTGATATTCTAGTTTCAAGCATGTTTTACTCAATATAGCTCATCAAATCTCAGCTGTAATATCTTACTGAGATCATTTAGGAGCAAAACACTTAAAACAAGTAAAACACTCTAACATCAAATCTGCTTAGTGAGAAGAATGATCTTATCAGACAGAAAATAAGCAAATATCACCCTTATTTGACATATTTCATCTTACTTAGATTTCACTTTTTGCAGTGCAGACCACTTCTTGGTTCATGGAGTAGCAGACTCCAGAAAAGGGGCGTCGTCATAATTCAGTTGATGCCAAAGTGACTCCAAAAGTGAAAATAAGTGCATATGTAATCTGCACTTGTATCCCGGTCCTCGCCAAACGTCTGCAAAGCGTCTTTCTTGTCCCACGCGCCGCCGCTTTGCAGAGTTTGACCGCAAGTGCAGCATTTATTTAAAAAAGAGGGAAAACGAGGAAGCATTCTTGTCTGAATCAGTGAAATTCGACAGATCTCATTTGGGGCCCTAAAGTTCATGTTTGCTTCTTTTCACTCATCTTTGCTCTTGTCGTGTTGCTGCTGACAGGCCGGCAAACCACTTTCTCACGTGCACACACACACACACACACACACACACACACACACACACACACACACACACACACACACACACACACACACACACACACACACACACTGGAGAGCCAAGCAGCATTTTAGTGCTTGTGGCCTTTTACGAAGCATGTGTTCGCTTGCAGACGTGAGCTTGAAGTGTCTTTAGAGGAAACACTTTGCTGGTGTTGAACGGGCGCAGACAAGTGAGTGACGGCTCAGACGTCCGGGCGCGGGAGTTTTGCCACATGCTGAACTCGCTCGCTGCGTGTCGCCGCCATGTGTAAGATAACTCTCAATAGCCAGGGAGATCATTGTCGTCTTTCCCATAACAAATACCGCATTTTTCGGACTATAAAATCCTTTCATTTTCTCAAAACTCGCCAGTGCGCCTTATAACCCGGTGCGCCTAATGTACGGAATAATTCTGGTTGTGCTTGCCGACCTCAAAGCAATTTTATTTGGTGCTTGGTGAAATAATAGGTGTGACCAGTAGATGGCAGTCACACATAAGAGATACGTGTAAACTGCAAGATGACGCCAGTAAACAACACCAAAACTTTAAATGTTCCTTTGAGAATATAGAACATTACACACTGCAAAAACTGAAATTTAAGTAAGATTAAATATATCTCAAATAAGGGTGATATTAGCTTATTTTCTGTCTGGTAAGATCATTTTTCTCACTAAGCAGATTTTATATAAAGCTGCGTCATCAACACTCACAAGTATAAAACTACTTTTTTTTTAAAGTAATCATTTCTTATTTCAAGCATGAAATAAAAAAAATCATGACTTTGACACAATTGTGTCTCATAATTAAAACAGATGACGGCCAAATGGACTTTGCTGTTTTATTTCCAATGAAACAATAGAACATACGTACTCATATAGTAGTACAGTTGTTATTAGTGAGAATATACTTATTTTAAGGTATTTTTGGGTTCATTGAGGTTAGCTAATTTGACTTGTTTTGGAAAGTCTTGACAAGCCACATTTTCTTGTTCTATTGGCAGATAATTTTGCTTAGTCCAAATAACAGGCATGTGATTTTTCCGTCTAAAGTCGGAATTCCGTCTTTTTTAATCTCGGGGGAAAAAAAATAATTATCTCCCGTTTTTCCGTTTTTTTTTCCGACCCTAAATCAAGATTCGAGACGTAGTTTATATTACGCCGTAGTTGATTGGTCGATATGTTCCTTGTGACCAATCAGGACGTCTGTTATGAATGATGACGTTAATAACGTCATCATACATAATGGTTACTACGGCCATTTTCCATATGTAAACAATGTCGGTTCTCGAGAGAAAGGACGCTTTACGAGTAAAAGAAATTGATAAACATGTCGAAAATAAGTTTCGATGGGACTGGATGGAAAGGGAAATCACTGATACTGTTGGGAAGAAGGAAGTTACGACTTTGTTCGGTGATTTTATTCGGAAAATCGATCGTCCCGGAAAGGTTTTGTGCACGTGGTGTCATGATAATATTGAGTATGGATCACGAGGTTTCGAGGCTTTGGAAGTACATGCGCAACGCCAAAAACATAAACAACTTGAAGCAAGGAAAACTAACTTTTCACTAGCTGGTACTTTTGGATGTCAACCGAAAGTGAGCAAACCTTACGGACTTCATCTTGTTTACATCGACAACTGCCGTAGACATGGAGAGGAAAGATCCGCCCACTTCAGTTGCAGACAGGGTTGTTAATAATGAGGTAAGCTAAACAATATTTGCTTGCGAAATACGCATGTTTGTTTTAAATTGCCTTAAAATTGGGACGGTATAGCTCGGTTGGTAGAGCGGCCGTGCCAGCAACTTGAGGGTTGCAGGTTCGATCCCCGCTTCCGCCATCCTAGTCACTGCCGTTGTGTCCTTGAGCAAGACACTTTACCCACCTGCTCCCAGTGCCACCCACACTGGTTTAAATATAACTTAGATATTGGGTTTCACAATGTAAAGCGCTTTGAGTCACTTGAGAAAAAGCGCTATATAAATGTAATTCACAAATATTAACCAATTATTGCTTAGCGAAATATAAATGGGTTTTTCTAAAAATAAAAAGCCACGTGAAAATATATTATGAAATGACAGAAATTCAAAGAGTCGCATTATTGATTCCAGTTAACAATTTATTTGAAATAAATTTGCATATAATACTATTTTGTAATATTAAGTTCTTATGTAGTCTGTTGAAACTATTGTCAGTGGTGTAACAATCTTCAAGGTAAATATTTTCACACTTGTTTCATGCAATATGTCAGTGTCCTCACATTATTATTATTTCCTATTTTCAAATATGAGTAAACAATACTAAACATGTTTAATTAATTTCATAAATGTATATCCTATTTTGGCGAAAAGAATGAAAAGTTTACATTACATGAACTGAAGTAATGTGGTAAATAAAGTGTAGATAATAACACTGATCAATGTGACACCTGTGGATGTGAAATGAACACAAGATGTAAATATTAGTGACTAAATACTGTTGGGACTGAACCATATACAGTGATTCATTAGGATCATTGGGTTATGTATGTTCTATTAATGATGTTTTCATGTCTTTAAACACTAAAATATTTTCTTCAAATGGTGCTGTCTTTGTTAATTTTAGCATGTTAAATTGGTGAAAAACCAGGAGCTTCGTCCCCCAGACCGCCGGAAATTTTTTCAGTCTTTTTCATTGTGGTCAAATCACATGCCTGAAATAAAATACCCCTATTTTTTTTCTTGTTTTTGAACACTGACTTTTTGCAGCGCACACGGTACACAAAAATATTTTAAAATGTTTTTAGTACAACTTCGGTAAACTATGAAGCCACACCGCTTGATGGATTGTGGGTGCATTAAACATAGGAGTATTATTATGGTGTGTGTATAAGGACTGCAAAATGACACCTATTAGCAGACTTATTACCTGGCATTTTGTTTCACAATATTATGCAAAACCAACGTTTCTTAACTTCTAGTACCTGCTCTGTATTTGGGATCTGCATAAGTCCTGAAAATGTGCGCATGTCCGCCACTGTAGTCCGTGCCGACACCAAAGTCCAGGGGTGGGCAATGCATTTTTACCGGGGTTCGCATGAGTAACCGGAGCACTGCTGGAGGGCCACATCGACAATATTTCAATTAAATTTTGCTCAATATTATTTTTGATGTATACCGTAAGATAAATAATAATAATAATAATAATAATAATTAATAATAATAGTAATACTTCAACATAGTGTGTGTAACAGCATTCCATGACTAATATAAATAAATTAACATTAATAATAAATGACAGTAAAATAAGCACACGTATGACTGAGGAGTCATAGTGTAACTTTGTGTGGTGTTTGAGTTGTCCGACTTTTTGTGTGGCCATAAACGCACCAGTTGTTTAGTGCTATGCGTGTTGGTGACAGATGACAAGTTGGTTTTGGCCTGGTTTGTACGGCAGAAAATGACTAGTTTTTCGAGATAGAAGTGTTTTTGGTGTGGTTATGTCCGAATATAAACAGTTTTGCTCAATAAAGTGATCGATATAATTCCTGTCCTCGAAGCATCTCGATAGACGTTACAATAATTGAACGGTGTTCAATTGAAGGGTGTTGACGAACACCGTTAGGGCCGCTTGTTGTCACTGTCACTCAAAGTTGCATTGCAAAATTACACAGAATAAATGTGTTTATTTTGTTTAGAATTCAGATGGGATTTGATTTGGTGCGCGGCATATATTTGCTGCGCGCAGAGGACGCTTGAGCAGTGCGCAATTGCGCAGGCGCGCACCTTAGAGGGAACGTTGCTTGGCAGTCCATGTCTTGTTGAAAACACGCCATTCGCCATCAACTTTTCTCTTTTTAGCGTCCCGGGTGTAAACCATGCATCACTTGTCGCTGCATTTGCACCTTCACTCGCAGGTTACACACGGACACATGCCCGTAAATAATACTTTTCAAAATAAAAGCAGCACAGTTGTATTGCGCGCACGACATAGATGTTTTTTTAACTTTATTTTGTAATTTGTGATTGCAGCTGTTCACATTCACTCATGCGCATACGTCCACACGGAAGTAATACAAATAACGATTTTCAAAACAAAAGCAGCACCGTTGTATTGCACACTCGACATAGATACTTTTTAAAATTTATTTTGTAATTTATAATTGGCCTCACGCGGGCCGGACAGGGACGCACAAAGGGCCGAATGCGGCCCGCGGGCCGCAGAATGCCCAGGTCTGCCATAGTCGATAAGCTTCTTCTTTTTCTCTATCTTTTTGTTATGTGACATTCATCCTCCACTCTTGCCATTTCTAATATAAAGTAGTGTAAAGTCCTTACTTATACCTGTCAGTAAACTCACCATGAAAGCATTAAAACATACCGGTGTAGTGAGTTTACATTATACACCCAAGGAACTTTAGTTATTAGAGAGTTTCGCTCAGATGTTTTTTTCACGGGACACATTTCGGGCGTTGTTGTTGCACTAGTGAACAAGACTCCGAGGTACTTGAACTCCTCCACATGGGGCAGGGTCTCCTCCCCAACCCGGAGATGGCACCCCACCCTTTTCCGGGCGAGAACCATGGACTCGGACTTGGAGGTGCTGATTCCCATCCCAGTCGCTTCACACTCGGCTGCGAACCGATCCACGTTCTCCAAATACTCTTTTGATTAGTCCTACTCACACATTATTTTTTTTAGTTCACTGCATCACTCCAGCTCACGACTATATGTGAGTGGTGTGAAGAAAAGCTGCGAATCGCATGCAATCGGTCGTCTGTGAGACCGCGAGACCTCACAGTGTATTTTGACACTTGCACAGCTGCACCACGACAAAGAGCAACCTCAAGCGTGGACGGACGGAAAGTCGTGTTAATGTGACGAAAAGCACATTTTATCCCCCCCTGGAGGAGCGACTTAGGAGTCAACTTATCCTGCAGTCCTTCACGTGTAATCTGCTGACAGCTTCTGATCTTGTGAGAGGATTGTTGACGGGCTGGAGTTAATTAAACCAACGCAGCATGTCGCGGAGCAAAACTGTAGGAAGTGTGAAAGCAGGCATTCTACACTGCAAAAAGTCAGTGTTCAAATACAAGAAAAAAACAAACAAAATGAGGGGTATTTTATTTAAATTATGTGCTAAACCAGACCTGGGCATTCTGCGGCCCTGTCCGGCCCGCGTGAGGCCAATCGTAAATTACAAAATACATTTAACAAAGTATCTATGTCGAGTGTGCAATACAACGGTGCTGCTTTTGTTTTGAAAAGCGTTATTTGTATTACCGTATTTCCTTGAATAGCCGCAGGGGCGCTAATTAATTTAAAACCTCCTGTCACTCCGGCGTTTACCGGAAGCCTGCGGGATGGCCGTGCATGCGGTAATTGTTTTAAAACCTCTTCTCACTCCGGCGTTTACCAAAAGGAATGTGGTAAATTTAGGCGTGCGCTTTGAGTGTGATGTAAGCATACCATCATGAAAAGCACATTTAATAAAAAGAACATTATTATGGTCTTTCCTGTACTTATAAATGGAGTCCATTTGCAGCTCCTTCTGACCAAAAGCATCGATAACTTGTTTATAGAAGTCTTCCTTATTTTCTTTCTTCAGTTTTAAAAGTCTCTCTGTCTCGATGGAGATATTCCTTTAATTATTACCTCCTGCTTCCATTGAAAGTCCAGTTTAGAAAACTCTTTTATTTTAGATACCGGTATGTAATCCTCCATGTTAAAAAAAAAAAATCTCTTGCTGCGTGTAGTCACTTTTTCTGCAGTACCGGAGGTCGCAAGAAGGATCACTAGCGCGGTAGCGCCCTCTACCACCAGGAGGCGGGAGTCATTTAATGACTTATACAGTATTTGACACACGCAGCTACGGTATATTAATAAAACATAGCTGCTTACTGTACTTTTTAGCATACTGTACCGGTATTCAATAGCTTGGACCTTAAATCCTACTGAATAGCTCTTTATCTTTTTTCCTTTGTGCGATTGCAAACTACTGAAAGCAGCTTCCTCCATTTTGAAAATGAGGACAGGTAAAGCGTCACTCGTGACGTAACGAATTTGACCCGGCGGAAGTTCTAGCCATATGCTAAATATTTTGCGAAACGAGTTTGACTCTGCGAAAATTATAGACATGCGATAATAAAATTGATATTTTGCGAAACGAATTTGATCCGGCGTTAATAATGAACCGGCGATAAGGCCAAGCATGCGTTAATTATTTTGAGAAACGAGTTTGACGTGCGAATACTATATTCCCTGCGCCAATTCAAGGAAATACGGTACTTCCGTGTGGACGTATGCGCGTGCGTGATTGTGAGTGAATGTGAACAGCTGCAATCACAAATTACAAAATAAAGTTGAAAAAACATCTATGTCGTGCGCGCAATACAACTGTGCTGCTTTCATTTTGAAAAGTGTTATTTATGAGCGTATGTCCGTGTGTAACCTGCGAGTGAAGGTGCACATGCAGCGACAAGTGATGCACGGGACGCTAAAAAGAGAAAAGTTGATGAGGAACGGCGTGTTTTCAACAAGACATGGACTGCCAAGCAACGTTCCCTCTAAGGCAGGGGTCACCAACGCGGTGCCCGCGGGAACCAGGTAGCCCGTAAGGACCAGATGAGTAGCCCGCTGGCCTGTTCTAAAAATAGCTCAAATAGCAGCACTTACCAGTGAGCTGCCTCTATTTTTTTAATTTTATTTATTTACTAGCAAGCTGGTCTCGCTGTGCTCGACATTTTTAATTCTAAGAGAGACAAAACTCAAATAGAATTTGAAAATCCAAGAAAATATTTTAAAGACTTGGTCTTCACTTGTTTAAATAAATTAATTATTTTTTTTACTTTGCTTCTTATAACTTTCAGAAAGACAATTTTAGAGAGAAAATACAACCTTAAAAATGATTTTAGGATTTTTAAACACATATACCTTTTTACCTTTTAAATTCCTTCCTCTTCTTTCCTGACAATTTAAATCAATGTTCAAGTAATTTTTTTTTTTATTGTAAAGAATTATAAATACATTTTAATTTAATTCTTCATTTTAGCTTCCGTTTTTTCGACGAAGAATATTTGTGAAATATTTCTTCAAACTTATCATGATTAAAATGCAAAAAAATTATTCTGGCAAATCTAGAAAATCTGTAGAATCAAATTTAAATCTTATTTCAAAGTCTTTTGAATTTCTTTGAAAATTTTTGTTCTGGAAAATCTAGAAGAAATAACGATTTGTCTTTGTTAGAAATATAGCTTGGTCCAATTTTTTATATATTCTAACAAAGTGCAGATTGGATTTTAACCTATTTAAAACATGTCATCCAAATTCTAAAATTAATCTTAATCAGGAAAAATTACTAATGATGTTCCATAAATTCTTTTTTAAATTTTTTCAAAAAGATTCGAATTAGCTAGTTTTTCTCTTCTTTTTTTCGGTTGAATTTTGAATTTTAAAGAGTCGAAATTGAAGATAAACTATGTTTCAAAATTTAATTGTCATTTTTTTCGTGTTTTCTCCTCTTTTAAACCGTTCAATTAAGTGTAAATATCACTAATTTTTAATAATAACATAGAGTTAAAGGTAAATTGAGCAAATTGGCTATTTCTGGCAATTTATTTAAATTGTATCAAACTGGTAGCCCTTCGCATTAATCAGTACCCAAGAAGTAGCTCTTGGTTTCAAAAAGGTTGGTGACCCCTGCTCTAAGGTGCGCGCCTGCGCAATCACGCACCGCTCAAGCGTCCTCTGCGCACAGCAAATATATGCCGCGCACCAAATCAAATCCCATCTGAATTGTAAACCAAATAAACATATTTATTCTGTGTAATTTTGCAATGCAACTTTGAGTGACAGTGACAACAAGCGGCCCTAACGGTGTTCGTCAACACCGTTCAATTGAACACCGTTCAATTATTGTAACGTCTATCGAGATGCTTCGAGGCCAGGAATTATATCGATCATTTTTGAGCAAAACTGTTTATATTCGGACATAACCACACCAAAAACATGAGTAAAACACTTCTATCTCGAAAAACTAGTCATTTTCAGGCTAAAACCAACTTGTCATCTGTCACCAACACGCATACCACTAAACCACTGGTGCGTTTATGGCCACACAAAAAGTCGGACAACTCAAACACCACACAAAGTTACACTATGACTCCTCAGTCATACGTGTGCTTATTTTACTGTCATTTATTATGAATGTTAATTTATTGATATTAATCATGGAATGCTGTTACTAGAGAAAGTTACAGGAATGCACACTTCATCCTATGCTTACATTTCATCGTGCAACATGAGGATGTTTAAGGGGAACTAAATGTGATCTCTGAAAGGGGTACAAATGATTTCCAAAGCAGTGCTTTTGGTATAAAGTTAAGTTAGGTTAAATGAAAGTAATATTATTATTATTATTTATCTTACGGTATATATCAAAAATAATATTGAGCAAAATTTAATTGAAATATTGACGATGTGGCCCTCCAGCAGTGCTCGGGTTGCTCATGCGGCCCCCGGTAAAAATTAATTGCCCACCCCTGTGCCAATAGAACAAGAAAATTCGGCTTGTCAAAACTTTCCAAAACAAGTAAAATTAGCTAACTTCAATGAACCCAAAAAGAGCTTAAAATAAGTATATTCTCACTAATAACAAGTGCACTTTTCTTGGTAGATAAAAAAAAGAGACCTTTTTGCTCAACATGTTGAAAAATATTCTTAAATGAAGTAAATGCTAGTGCCATTATCTTGACATAATGATATGCGCTCGGCATTACATTTCTTGAAACCAGCAAACTTATACTAATAACTAGTTTATTGTTCTTAATGGAAAGGCAACAAGGCAAGCGCTTGTTACTCTCGGGGTCTCCTAGCCGCTCAGGCAAATCATATTGTCTAAAAATGCATTTTTCCATGGATAACATGACATCATCGCGCCAAGTGCGTGCTCTTTCAGTCAATTAGTGCGCATATATACAGCCCGGCCCCCGGCCCAAAATTTGTGTCTTTTGAGGAATTTATCTGAATGTGCATGAACTATTTCTGTTCAAAATAGTTTAAAATGTTAAATGTTTAAATATTAACTGTCAGTTTACTGTACTGTGCCAACTGTACTACTATATGAGTACGTATGTTCTATTGTTTCATTGGAAATAAAACAGCAAAGTCCATTTGGCTGTCATCTGTTTTAATTATGAGACACAATTGTGTCAAAATTATGATTTTTTGTTCATGCTTAAAATAAGAAAATATGACTTTAAAAAATTAGTTTTCTACTTGTGAGTGTTGATGACACAGCTTTGCAACAGTTGATATTCTAGTTTCAAGCATGTTTTACTCAATATAGCTCATCAAATCTCAGCAACAAGCTGTAATATCTTACTGACATCATTTAGGAGCAAAACACTTAAAACAAGTAAAACACTCTAACATGAAATCTGCTTAGTGAGAAGAATGATCTTATCAGACAGAAAATAAGCAAATATCACCCTTATTTGACATATTTCATCTTACTTAGATTTCAATTTTTGCAGTGTAGTTTCTTTCTGAAAATAATAAAGTATTTGTTCCGGGTTAAAATTGTTGCTATCTTAAAAGGTTTTAACATGAGGGCAATGTTTTGATGATTTTAACTGACATACAAGGCTGGAGTGTGAACGTTTGGGCACCGAAAGATTCGATCCGATTCCTGGAGTGACGATCCAGAATCAATTCTCAATTCAACACGATTCTCCATTCAAACTGATTATTTGGTAAAATAATCCTAAATAAACTTGTTGGAAACAGGTCACAGGTTAGAAAAGCTCCTTCTGATTGCATGGAGATGTCCTAAAACAGGGGTCACCAACCTTTTTGAAAGCAAGAGCTACTTCTTGGGTACTGATTAATGTGAAGGGCTACCAGTTTGATACACACTTAAATAAATTGCCAGAAATAGCCAATTTGCTCAATTTACCTTTAACTCTATGTTATTATTAATAATTAATGATATTTACACTTAATTGAACGGTTTAAAAGAGGAGAAAACACGAAAAAAATGACAATTCAATTTTGAAACGTAGTTTATCTTCAATTTCGACTCTTTAAAATTCAAAATTCAACCGAAAAAAAGAAGAGAAAAACTTAAAAAAAGAATTTATGGAACATCATTAGTTATTTTTCCTGATTAAGATTAATTTTAGAATTTTGATGACATGTTTTAAATAGGTTAAAATCCAATCTACACTTTGTTAGAATATATAACAAATTGGACCAAACTATATTTCTAACAAAGACAAAACATTATTTCTTCTAGAATTTCCAGAACAAAAATTTTCAAAGAAATTCAAAAGACTTTGAAATAAGATTTAAATTTGATTCTACAGATTTTCTAGATTTGCCAGAATAATTTTTTTGAATTTTAATCATAATAAGTTTGAAGAAATATTTCACAAATATTCTTCGTCGAAAAAACAGAAGCTAAAATGAAGAATTAAATTAAAATGTATTTATTATTTTTTACAATAAAAAAAAAAAATACTTGAACATTGATTTAAATTGTCAGGAAAGAAGAGGAAGGAATTTAAAAGGTAAAAAGGTATATGTGTTTAAAAATCCTAAAATCATTTTTAAGGTTGTATTTTTTCTCTAAAATTGTCTTTCTGAAAGTTATAAGAAGCAAAGTAAAAAAATTTATGAATTTATTTAAACAAGTGAAGACCAAGTCTTTAAAATATTTTCTTGGATTTTCAAATTCTATTTGAGTTTTGTCTCTCTTGGAATTAAAAATGTCGGGCAAAGCGAGACCAGCTTGCTAGTAAATAAATAAAATTTAAAAAAATAGAGGCAGCTCACTGGTAAGTGCTGCTATTTGAGCTATTTTTAGAACAGGCCGGCGGGCTACTCATCTGGTCCTTACGGGCTACCTGGTGCCCGCGGGCACCGCGTTGGTGACCCCTGGCCTAAAACGTCTTTAAACATTTTTTTATTCTTATTAAAACAAATTTTTTACCCCTTTAAATCAAGTTTTGAAAATTATGAATCGATTTACAAAAGCCAAAAGCAGTGTCGTCACGTTGTGTAAATGGTAAATAAAAAGAGAATACAATGATTTGCAAATCCTTTTCAACTTATATTCAATTGAATAGACGGCAAAGACAAGATATTTCACGTTCTAACTGGTAATTGTTTTTTTTTGCAAATATTAGCTCATTTGGAATCATGACCAAAAACCACATTGGTCGATCTCTACTCCGCACTTTATTGGAATATTTTCCAGGATTGTACGACGTCACTGGAGAAAGTGCTGTAGTTGGGTCCACCGTATTGGACTGAGAAAGTCCTCCCGGTCCGTAGGAACCATGACGTCTGTCATCCATGTTTGTGCTTTTCCTTCTGACGGCGAGCCCCCGGGGAAGGTGTGCAGGAGCTGAGGTAAACCACTGCGGCGCTCCCTCGCTAACCACTAAGACTCACTGGTGAAAGAGTGAGTGAGTGAGAATCCCAGCGTTGTGGAGTCCACCTCAGCTAATCTACCTCCTGGTGGCTGGATGGGAGCCATGTCAGGTTTATCTGGCTAATGTTAGACAGCGCTCACGAAAACACTGCAAAAAGTGAACTCTAAGTAAGATGGAATATCTCAAATAAGGGTGATATTTGCTTATTTTCTGTCTGATAAGATCATTCTTCTCATTTAGCAGATTTTATGTTAGTGTTTTACTTGTTTTGCTCCTAAATGATGTCAGTAAGATATTACAGCTTGTTGCTGAGATTTGATGAGCTATATTGAGTAAAACATGCTTGAAACTAGAATATCAACTGTTGCAAAGCTGTGTCATCAACACTCACAAGTAGAAAACTACTTTTTTAAAGTCATCATTTCTTATTTCAAGCGTGAAAAAAAAATCATGATTTTGACGCAATTTGTGTCTCATAATTAAAACAGATGACAGCCAAATGGACTTTGCTGTTTTATTTCCAATGAAACAATAGAACATACGTACTCATATAGTAGTACAGTTGGCACAGTACAGCAAACTGACAGTTAATATTTCAACATTTAACATTTTAAACTATTTTGAACAGAAATAGTTCATGCACATTCAGATGAATTCTTCAAAATGACAATAAATATTGCAGCGTCCCGGAAGAGTTAGTACTACAAGGGATTCTGGGTATTTGTTCTGTTGTGTTTATGTTGTGTGACGGTGCGGATGTTCTCCCGAAATGTGTTTTGTCATTCTATTTGGTGTGGGTTCACAGTGTGGCGCATATTTGTAACAGTGTTAAAGTTGTTTATACGGACACCCTCAGTGTGACCTGTATGGCTGTTGACCAAGTATGTCTTGCATCAATTCGTAATGAGTAAAGCCGGTAGATATTATGTGACTGGGATGGCATGCACGTAAAGGAAGTGCCTTAAAGGTTTATTGTCTCTCTGTACCTCTTCCTACGTCCGTGTACACAGCAGCGTTTAAATACGTTATACATTTTACTTTTAAAAACCGATACCGATAATGATGAAACCGATACCGATAATTTCCGATATTACATTTTAAAGCATTTATCGGCCGATAATATCGGCAGCCCGATATTATCGATATTATATATATATATATATATGTATGTGTGTGTGTATATATATATATATATATATATATATATATATATATATATACACACACACATACATATATATATATATATATATATATATATATATATATATATATATATATATATATATATATATATATATATATATATATATATATATATATATATATATATATATATATATATATATATATATATATATATGTGTGTGTGTGTGTGTGTGTGTGTGTGTGTATATATATATATATATATATATGTATGTATATGCCACTATGATACAACATCTGTATTATAATCCTTGAACAAAGTGAGAGTGAAACTCATGTGAATAATCACTGAATGGAGAACTGGGAGTGGGATTAAATAAGTTATCTTCTTCCCACTCCCTTTCAGGCAAAACTGAACAATAATGCACTATATTAATTTATATTATTATGTTTTGTCACCTTGTACGTCTTTGTCATTGCCTGAAATAAATAAATAAATGAAACAAAAATGAAATGAAAAAAAAATATATATATATATATGTGTGTGTATATATATATATATATATATATATATATATATATATATATATATATATATATATATATATATATATATATATATATATATATTCCTTGCACACTAATTGACTGAAAGAGCAGGCACTTGGCACGATGATGTCATGTTATCCATGGAAAAATGCAAGAAATGTAATGCCGAGCGCATATCATTATGTCAAGATAATGGCACTAACATTTACTTCATTTAAGTAACATATTGAGAAAATAGGTCTCATATTTGTGTTTCCTACCAAGAAAAGTGCACTTGTTATTAGTGAGAATATACTTATTTGAAGGTATTTTGGGGTTCATTGAGGTTAGCTAATTTTGCTTGTTTTGGAAAGTCTTGACAAGCCGAATTTTCTTGTTTTATTGGCAGATAATTTTGCTTAGTTCAAGTAAAATGGGATATGGGGGATTTTTATTTATTTTTTTATTTATTTTTTTATAGATACGAGATGCATATCTAAAAAAAAATTAAATAAATACAAAAAAATGTCCCCCATGTCCCTTTAGGGGCTTCGTAAAAATGCCCCTAACTTTTGTATTTTTTCCCCTTGCTTTTGAACACTGACTATTTGCAGTGTATAGGAGGAGGAGGACCGTCATACATTAGAGCGGACATGTTTACTGTGGTGTTTTTTTTACGAGCTGCCCCCCCACTCCTCTTCTTAGTCCATCCTTTAGCCTCCTCTCTCTTTTTGGGGGGGAATATCAGCCTGAGAAATGTGCTGATCTACAGCCGCTGACACGCTCACTCACTAATGTTGTCCTTCTTCCTTGTTTGCCTTCACTCCTCCATGCTATCCTTCTTGCGGACCTTCTTCCCTCGTCGTCCTTGTCGTCAGTCCAGCACATCTGTGTTCTTATCTGGGCTCCTGCTAAATGGACACTTGTTGTGTTCGGGCTTCTGTTGAACTTTGTAAGGCTGCACAGGCAAGATCCCCCATGATGCCAAACAGTATTGTCATGTCTTATATTAGACTTAGACTTACCTTTATTGACATTGAAATTTGAACTTTACAGTACAGATACGAACGAAATGTTGTTGCATTAGCTCATGGTAGTGCAGGATAAAAGAGCAATAAGGTGCATATATATATATAAATAAATAGGTTACTGTACAGATAAATATATTGCACTTTTGCATATGCATCCACGTTTATGTACATTTTTGGGGGGGAATTGAGGGGATAATTTAATTATGATGCGTTCAAGAGTCTTACGGCCTGAGGAAAGAAGCTGTTACAGAACCTGGAGGTTCCTCCAGGAACCTCTTTCTAGAGTCCAGCAGTGAAAACAGTCCTTGGTGGGGGTGGGAGGAGTCTCTGCAGATTTTCTGCACTGCAAAAAGTCAGTGTTCAAAAACAAGAAAAGATAATTACAAAAGTTAGGGGCATTTTATTTGAACTAAGCAAAATTATCTGCCAATAGAACAAGAACATTTGGCTTGTCAAGACTTTCCAAAACAAATATGAGACCTTTTTTTCTCAATATGTTGAAAAATATTCTTAAATGAAGTAAATGCTAGTGCCATTATGTTGACATAATGATATGCGCTCGCCATTACATTTCTTGCATTTTCCCATCCATAACATGACATCATCGCGCCAAGTGCCTGCTCTTTCACTCAATTAGTGCGTAAGGAATATATATATACTGTGTATATATATATATATATATATATAGTATATATATTAGGAGTGTAACGGTACACAAAAATTTGGGTTCGGTACGTACCTCGGTTTAGAGGTCACGGTTCGGTTCATTTTCGGTACAGTAAGAAAACAACAAAATATACATTTTTGGGTTATTTATTTACCAAATTTGCAAAATCTTCCGCCAAAAATATTTTTCTTAGTGGAATATTTGATGTGAAGTAATGGGAACCTTGGATAGGTCAATAATTCATAATAACATTGATTTTGATTCAATATTATGTTTCGAGCAATGACAGTTTGAAAGAAGAAAAAAAACAGCTTTGTTTTATTAGTCAACATTGCAACTTTTTCTAAATGACATTTAACCTTTAAGCTTTTTTATTTGACTTTTGTTATGTTTTTGTTTATTTGAATAGTATTTTTAGAATGTGCCGTGGGCCTTTAAAACATTAGCTGTGGGCCGCAAATGGCCTCCGGGGCACACTTTTGACACCCCTGCTATAGATAATACAAAATTAAATGTGATAAATCTATGGATAAAAAGCAGAGCCTGGCGACGCATGCGCGTTTATCATAACTCTCTCTCTCTCTCTGTCTCTGCCCCTCCCTCACCAATGCTGCTGTTTGTTTTGTTTTTAACCCCTTCTTAACCCTGAACGTACATTGAAAATACACGCAACCCTAACTCCAAATGGCGGACATTTGAGGCATTTAAGAAACTCCGCCCTGACAGCTCCGCAAAAGAGGACATGTCCGGTGAAAAGAGGACGTATGGTCAGTCTATCCTAGCCCGTTAGCTGCTAGCATGCCGTGTGTTGTGCCTCGGTGTGCATTGTTTACACAACGTGCGTTACGCTACTTAATATGTCCGTGTGGAAACTCGTTCGGTACACCTCCGAACCGAACCGGAACCCCCGTACCGAAACGGTTCAATACAAATACACGTACCGTTACACCCCTAATATATATATATATATGTATATATATATATATATATATATATATATATATATATATATATATATATATATATATATATGTATATATATATATATGTATATATATACAGCCCGACCCCCGACCAATTTTTTTTTATTGTAATTTTGGAGAATTTATCTGAATGTGCATGAACTATTTCTGTTTAAAATAGTTACAAATGTCACATGTTAAATGTTTAAATATTAACTGTCAGTTTACTGTACTGTGCCAACTGTACTACTATATGAGTACGTATGTTCTATTGTTTCATTGGAAATAAAACAGCAAAGTCCATTTGGCTGTCATCTGTTTTAATTATGAGACACAATTGTATCAAAGTCATGATTTTTTTTTTTTCATGCTAGAAGTAAGAAATGATGACTTTAAAAAAGTACTTTTCTACTTGTGAGTGTTGATGACACAGCTTTGCAACAGTTGATATTCTAGTTTCAAGCATGTTTTACTCAATATAGCTCATCAAATCTCAGCAACAAGCTGTAATATCTTACTGACATCATTTAGGAGCAAAACCCTTAAAACAAGTAAAACACTCTAACACAGGGTTTCTCAAAGTGTGGGGCGCGCCCCACTGGTGGGGAATAGAGACATGACAGGTGGGGCGCGAGGAACGGGAGGAAATTTCACTTTGATTTTTTTAATTTTTTTATTATTATATTCTTTGATTTTTTTTTTTTTACTATGCTTTCATTTTCTATACACACTGGAAATCACTTTGTGATTCTGTCTGTGAAATCCGCTATATAAATAAATATAAATTACTTATTTTTCCTGTATGCTTTACATTTCTAGGTAGGAGCGAAAGTTTGACAGACAGCAACACAGTAACTAATGGGGGCGGGGCTAAGCGGAAGCTTTGTGAATGGCGAGTCACTGTGCGAGGATTTGCTGTTTTGCAAATACATAAAAAATAGAGCCACTGCTGTTCAAGATAATGGACAGTTTCCTCAAAGAACACGACCTTAAATGGGAAAACTGTGTGGGCTTTTGCTCTGATGGCAAAGTCAAGAAACGGGCTGCAGGCACTAATAAAGAGGGTTGCGCCAAATGCGCATTGGACACAATGTGTCATTCACCGGGAAACACTCGCGTCAAGGCAGCTCAGCCCCGAATTCAATGAGGTTTTAACAGTGGCAGTGTCAAGCCTGCAACCCCCATTTGAAAAGCTGTGCAGTGCAAAACAGGCTCAGTGCAGCCACTAATGCTGGAGTACTGGAAAACTCATGTTCACTTGCCCTGTCCTCCTTTTTTTGGCAAAGATTGCAAAGTGGCACTTTTATTTTCATTTATTATTGAACTTGATGCAAGTTATTTGATTTATTATTGAACTTGATGCAAGTTATAACACTTTTATTTGATTTATTATTGAACTTGATGCAAGTTATAACACTTTTTTTTAATTTATTATTGAACTTGATGCAAGTTATAACACTTTTTTTGATTTATTATTGAACTTGATGCAAGTTATAACACTTTTTTTTATTTATTATTGAACTTGATGCAAGTTATAACACTTTTTTGATTTATTATTGAACTTGATGCAAGTTATAACACTTTTGTTTTATTTATTATTGAACTTGATGCAAGTTATAACACTTTTGTTTTATTTATTATTGATTAAAAAAAACTTGATGCAAGTTATTTGATTTATTATTGAACTTGATGCAAGTTATAACACTTTTATTTGATTTATTATTGAACTTGATGCAAGTTATAACACTTTTATTTGATTTATTATTGAACTTGATGCAAGTTATAACACTTTTTTTAAATTTATTATTGAACTTGATGCAAGTTATAACACTTTTTTTGATTTATTATTGAACTTGATGCAAGTTATAACACTTTTGTTTTATTTATTATTGAACTTGATGCAAGTTATAACACTTTTGTTTTATTTATTATTGATTAAAAAAAACTTGATGCAAGTTATTTGATTTATTATTGAACTTGATGCAAGTTATAACACTTTTATTTGATTTATTATTGAACTTGATGCAAGTTATAACACTTTTATTTGATTTATTATTGAACTTGATGCAAGTTATAACACTTTTATTTGATTTATTATTGAACTTGATGCAAGTTATAACACTTTTATTTGATTTATTATTGAACTTGATGCAAGTTATAACACTTTTTTTGATTTATTATTGAACTTGATGCAAGTTATAACACTTTTGTTTTATTTATTATTGAATTGATGCAAGTTATTTTATTTGATATTGAACTTGATGCAAGTTATACCACAGCTGCACAGTTATTTTATTTATTATTGAACTTGATTTTATTTTATGTTATTGAGTTTGAATGTATAAAAGTTGATGTTACTTGATGTTCGATAAATTTGAAAATGTTAAGCTTGGCATTAGCGTTCTGTTGGGGCGATGGGGGCAGGTGGGGCTTGAAAACTCCCCCTTGTCCAAAGTGGGGGATGACAAAAAAAGTTTGAGAACCACTGCTCTAACATAAAATCTGCTTAGTGAGAAGAATGATCTTATCAGACAGAAAATAAGCAAGTATCACCCTTATTTGAGATATTTCATCTTACTTACCGTATTTTTCGGAGTATAAGTCGCACCTGCCGAAAATGCATAATAAAGAAGGAAAAAACATATAAGTCGCACTGGAGTATAAGTCGCATTTTTTGGGGAAATGTATTTGATAAAAGCCAACAGCAAGAATATACATTTGAAAGGCAATTTAAAATGTCTAAAGAATAGTGAACAACAGGCTGAATAAGTGTACGTTATATGAGGCATAAATAACCAACTGGTATGTTAACGTAACATATTATGGTAAGAGTCATTCAAATAACTATAACATATAGAACATGCTATACGTTTACCAAACAATCTGTCACTCCTAATCACTAAATCCCATGAAATCTTATACGTCTAGTCTCTTACGTGAATGAGATAAATCATATTATTTGATATTTTACGCTAATGTGTTAATCATTTCACACATAAGTCGCTCCTGAGTATAAGTCGCACCCCCGGCCAAACTATGAAAAAAAACTGCGACTTATAGTCCGAAAAATACGGTAGATTTCAGTTTTTGCAGTGTAGTTATATGCTGGCAATTTTTGGACCATAACCCATAGGCCAGGGGTCGGCAACCCAAAATGCTGAAAGAGCCATATTGGACCAAAAAAAAACAAAAACAAATCTGTCTGGAGCCGCAAAAAATTAAAAGCCATATTACATACAGATAGTGTGTCATGAGATATAAATTGAATTAAGAGGACTTAAAGGAAACTAAATGAGCTTAAATATAGCTACAAATTAGGCATAATGATGCAATATGTACATATAGCTAGCCTAAATAGCATGTTAGCATCGATTAGCTTGCAGTCATGCAGTGACCAAATATGTCTGAGTAGCACTCCACACAAGTCAATAACATCAACAAAACTCACCTTTGTGCACTCATGCACAACGTTAAAAGTGTGGTGGACAAAAATGAGACAGAAAAAGAAGTGGCATAAAACATGTCCTAGAAAGTCGGAGAAAGTTATACATTAAAACAGACTGTACGGTGAGTTCAAGGACCGCCAAAATAAGTAGGACAAAACGGCGCTCGCCAAATACTTGAATCAGTGAAGCATGTTTAATATAAACAGTGTGCTTTATAACAATTACGGAGGTTTGTGTCATGTTTGTCCTCCTACAGCAGGGGTCGGCAGCCGCATGTGGCTCTTTAGCGCCGCCCTAGTGGCTCTCTGAAGCTTTTTCAAAAATGTATGAAAAATAGAAAAAGATGAGGGGAAAAAAAACAATTTTTTTTGGTTTTAATATGGTTTCTGAATGAGGACAAACATGACACAAACCTCCCTAATTGTTATAAAGCACACTGTTTGTGTTAAACATGCTTCACTGATTCCAGTATTTGGCGAGCGCCGTTTTGTCCTACCAATTTTGGCGGTCCTTGAACTCACCTTTAGTTTGTTTCCATGTATAACTTTCTCCGACTTTCTAGGACGTGTTTTATGCCACTTCTTTTTCCGTCTCATTTTGTCCACCCGACTGTTAACGTGCGTGAATGCACAAAGGTGAGTTTTGTTGATGTTATTGACTTGTGTGGAGTGCTAATCAGACATATTTGGTCACTGCATTACTGCAAGCTAATCGATGCTAACATGCTATTCAGGCTAGCTATATGTACATATTGCATCATTATGCCTCATTTGTAGCTATATTTGAGCTCATTTAGTTTCCTTTAAGTCCTCTTAATTCAATTTATATCTCATGACACACTATCTGTATGTAATATGGCTTTTAAGTTTTTGCGGCTCCAGACAGATTTGTTTTTGTATTTTTGGTCCAATATGGCTCTTTCAACATTTTGGGTTGCCGACCCCTGGCCTATAGTATACCAGAGCTAACTTTTACTGCAAATTAAAGGCCTACTGAAAGCCACTACTAGCGACCACGCAGTCTGATAGTTTATATATCAATGATCCAATATGGCTCTTTCAACATTTTAGGTTGCCGACCCCTGTCCTACAGAAACCATACTAAAACAAAAAAAATTGATTTTTTTTCCCCCCCTCATCTTTTTCCATTCTTCATACATTTTTGAAAAATCTCCAGAGAGCCACTAGGGCGGCGCTAAAGAGCCGCATGTGGCTCTAGAGCCGCGGGTTGCCTGCCACAGATGTCACGTGATATCCTGATGTTTTTGTTTCCACGTCCGTCCGTCCGACACCAAAAAGAACAAGCATGACAAAGTTGGCACCGCGCGTAGGAGTCACTACCATTAGTTTCGCCCATTTACTTCTCAATCAGTGTTGTTTACGTTGGAGTCTGCGCCGTAAATTGGGCCACTTAGAAGCGGCTGAGGGCAAATCCGCTATGACATGTTTGTTATGGGGAGAGATGCTCTCCCAATCACCGCCTCTTGGTAGTCTTCCATCTCTTCACAGGGACGAAATGAAGGAAGGTTTCAGGTTCCACTGCAACTCTCACAGTTGTGACCTGTCTAATTAGTGGAGTAACACACACACACACACCCATCTGGTGCATGTGAATAAAGGAGGGTTCTCCTTTCTTACCTCATCCATGTTTGAGGGCCCCTTCAGTCCAGGCTGGCTTCAGTGTGACTTTGGGCTTCTCCTTTACAGCAACTTAATAAGCCCTCTAATCAGAGCACTTGTCAACCTCGGGGAGTTGATGCTGGGGATCGAATAACGACAAGGGGAAGAAAAACCCCAAAAGGTCTGGGAGAATAAGTGAGAAGGAGACTTTTAGACTCAGGGATCGGTGAATTATCGATGGTTACGCTACCTTCCAACGATCCCTCCGTGTGATGGTTTCACTCCTTCTCTGAAGGTGGCGGTAATGCACATTACAACTGCCACGCACACTGCAAGAAGTCAGTGTTCAAAAACAAGAAAAAAATACAAAAGTTAGGAGTATTTTATTTGAACTAAGCAAAATTATCTGCCAATAAAACAAGAAAATTTGGCTTGTCAAGACTTTCCAAAACAAGTAAAATTAGCTAACCTCAATGAACCCAAAAATACTTTAAAATAAGTATATTCTCACTAATAACAAGTGCACTTTTCTTGGTGGAAAAAAATGAGACCTTTTTGCTCAATATGTTGAAAAATATTCTTAAATGAAGTAAATGCTAGTGCCATTATCTTGACATAATGATATGCACTCGGCATTACATTTCTTGAAACCAGCAAACTTATACTAAAAACTAGTTTATTGTTCTTAATGGAAAGGCAACAAGGCAAGCGCTTGTTACTCTCGGGGTCTCCTAGCCGCTCAGGCAAATCATATTGTCTAAAAATGCATTTTTCCATGGATAACATGACATCATCATGCCAAGTGTGTGCTCTGTCAGTCAATTAGTGCGCATATATACAGTCCGGCCCCTGGACAAATTTGTTTTTATTGTAATTTTGAAGAATTTATCTGAAAGTGCACTGCAAAGAGTCAGTGTTCAAAAACAATAAAAAATAAATAAAATGAGGGGTATTTTATTTGAACTAAGCAAAATTATCTGCCAATAGAAGAAGAAAATGTGGCTTGTCAAGACTTTCCAGAACAAGTGAAATTAGCTAACCTCAATGAACCCAAAAATACTTTAAAATAAGTATATTCTCACTAATAACAAGTGCACTTTTCTTGGTAGAAAAAAAATTAGACCTTTTTGCTCAATATGTTGAAAAATATTCTTAAATGAAGTAAATGCTAGTGCCATTATCTTGACATAATGATATGCCGTACAAACCAGGCCAAAACCAACTTGTCATCTGTCACCAACACGCATAGCACTAAACCACTGGTGCGTTTATGGCCACACAAAAAGTCGGACAACTCAAACACCACACAAAGTTACACTATGACTCCTCAGTCATACGTGTGCTTATTTTACTGTCATTTATTATGAATGTTAATTTATTGATATTAATCATGGAATGCTGTTACTAGAGAAAGTTACAGGAATGCACACTTCATCCTATGCTTACATTTCATTGTGCAACATGAGGATGTTGAAGGGGAACTAAATGTGATCTCTGAAAGGGGTACAAATGATTTCCAAAGCAGTGCTTTTGGTATAAAGTTAAGTTAGGTTAAATGAAAGTATTATTATTATTATTATTATTATTTATCTTACGGTATATATCAAAAATAATATTGAGCAAAATTTAATTGAAATATTGACGATGTGGCCCTCCAGCAGTGCTCAGGTTGCTCATGCGGCCCCCGGTAAAAATTAATTGCCCACCCTTGTGCTAATAGAACAAGAAAATTTGGCTTGTCAAAACATTCCAAAACAAGTCAAATTAGCTAACTTCAATGAACCCAAAAATAGCTTAAATAAGTATATTCTCACTAATAACAAGTGCACTTTTCTTGGTAGAAAAAAAATTAGACCTTTTTGCTCAATATGTTGAAAAATATTCTTAAATGAAGTAAATGCTAGTGCCATTATCTTGACATAATGATATGCGCTCGGCATTACATTTCTTGAAACCAGCAAACTTATACTAAAAACTAGTTTATTGTTCTTAATGGAAAGGCAACAAGGCAAGCGCTTGTTACTCTCGGGGTCTCCTAGCCGCTCAGGCAAATCATATTGTCTAAAAATGCATTTTTCCATGGATAACATGACATCATCGCGCCAAGTGCGTGCTCTTTCAGTCAATTAGTGCGCATATATACAGCCCGGCCCCGGCTATAACATTTTTTAATTGTAATTTTGAAGAATTTGTCTGAATGTGCATGAACTATTTCTGTTCAAAATAGTTAGAAATGTTAAATGTTTAAATATTAACTGTCAGTTTGCTGTACTGTGCCAACTGTACTACTATATGAGTACGTATGTTCTATTGTTTCATTGGAAATAAAACAGCAAAGTCCATTTGGCTGTCATCTGTTTTAATTATGAGACACAATTGTGTCAAAGTCATGATTTTGAAATAAGAAATGATTATTTAAAAAAAGTACTTTTATACTTGTGAGTGTTGATGACACAACAGTTGATATTCTAGTTTCAAGCATGTTTTACTCAATATTAGGGATGTCCGATAATATCGGCCTGCCGATATTATCGGCCGATAAATGCATTAAAATGTAATATCGGAAATTATCGGTATCGGTTTTTTTATTATCTGTATCGGGTTTTTTTGTGGTTTTTTTGTGTTTTTTTAATTAAATCAACATAAAAAACACAAGATACACTTACAATTAGTGCACCAACCCAAAAAACCTCCCTCCCCCCATTTCTTTCTGTTATCAATATTCTGGTTCCTACATTATATATCAATATATATCAATACAGTCTGCAAGGGATACAGTCCGTAAGCACACATGATTGTGCGTGCTGCTGGTCCACTAATAGTACTAACCTTTAACAGTTAATTTTACTCATTTTCATTAATTACTAGTTTCTATGTAACTGTTTTTATATTGTTTTACTTTCTTTTTTATTCAAGAAAATGTTTTTAATTTAGTTATCTTATTTTATTATTATTTTTAAAAAGTACCTTATCTTCACCATACATGGTTGTCCAAATTAGGCATAATAATGTGTTAATTCCACGACTGTATATATCGGTTGATATCGGTATCGGTTGATATCGGTATCGGTAATTAAAGAGTTGGACAATATCGGATATCGGCAAAAAGCCATTATCGGACATCCCTACTCAATATAGGTCATCAAATCTCAGCAACAAGCTGTAATATCTTACTGAGATCATTTAGGAGCAAAACACTTAAAACAAGTAAAACACTCTAACATAAAATCTGCTTAGTGAGAATAATTATCTTATCAGACAGAAAATAAGCAAATATCACCCTTATTTGGGATATTTTAATCTTACTTAGATTTCACTTTTTGCAGTTTGATTATACAAAAATGTAAATGTGTTGACGCTGGTGATATCGCCTTGTCTCTGCTCTGTCTGCGTCACGGCGATGTTCGGCCTTGGCAGTCAGCAGGCCGTTCCTGGACACAAACCTTGATACCAGACTGGCTTGCAATCTTTTGGATTGCGAGCTTTGCACAGACAAAGAAAAATACCACTTCAGCACAATTGACAATAACTATAGCAACGGCCCTTAAGCATAAGAGTTGTGTGATAATATATACATCATTATTCGAACAGAGGGACACTTAGTCGAACGCCGCTCTGGTGTCTTGGGCTTTTTGGGGGCTTCAAAAGGGGAAATAAGTAAAGTAAGGCGACACGGCCTGGGCATGTTCATCATGGCGTGTTTTCATTGGCGTTCCCAAGACGGCCGGGAGGGAAAACAGGCCTCGGATAAAGACAAGCAGAGAGGACGTGGAGAGTATTCCACCTTGTTGTTTGGAAAGCTAATCCCTCGCCGCCATGACAAATGTGTGTCGCCCAGACATGCTCTGTCACGTGTGAGACAATAGTAACGTGACTTGTACCCCCCCCCCCCACCCCCCCATAACAATTTACATAAAGGCATGCTAAATTATTCATTAATTATCCAGCAGGCCCCTGTGGATGGGGATGATGCACAAACCAGCTGCTAATTGGCCCATCAATAATGACGCGTCTTCATCTTCTGATCCCACCAGGAATATACAACCCACCCCCCCACCCACCTCCCACCCCCCGACCTTCTGTTCTTGCATAGAGATTATCTTAACTTTTCAGCTCAGGGAACTCTATTCTGTCATGATCTGTGGTCTGGATCATGAGTTTTATAATTTTTTGTTAGTTTTTGGACTCTTTTAGTTCCTGTTTGCGCTTCCTTGTTTGTTTTGTCACCATGGCGACTTATTAGTTTCACCTGTTTGGGACACACACTTGCTTTAATCAGGAGAGTATTATTTAAGCCTGTGGTTGCCAGTTAGTCTGTCTGGCGACATTGCTCTGTTCTGACTTGTTTCATGCCATAATTCATGCTTGTATTCATGCGTTTGCTTTGTTCGTACTGCTCGTTCCATGCCTTGCCTAGTGAGTTTTGTTTATTCATGCCACAGTTAGCGAGTTTTTGTTTCATGTCCATAGTTCACGCTAAGTGTTAGTTTTTGTTTCCTTCGCTAAGTTGCGCCTTGGCCTCGTACGCCTTTTTGTTTGTCCCTCTTTTTTGAAAGTCAAGATTAAATAATGTTCCTACAATGCAAAAAGTGAAATCTAAGTAAGATGAAATATCTCAAATAAGGGTGATATTTGCTTATTTTCTGTCTGATAAGATAATTCTTCTCATTAAGCGGATTTTATGTTTTACTTGTTTTACTTGTTTTGCTCCTAAATGATGTCAGTAAGATATTACAGCTTGTTGCTGAGATTTGATGAGCTATATTGAGTAAAACATGCTTGAAACTAGAATATCAACTGTTGCAAAGCTGTGTCATCAACACTCACAAGTAGAAAACTACTTTTTCAAAGTAATCATTTCTTATTTCAAGCATGTAAAAAAAAAATCATGACTTTGACACAATTGTGTCTCATAATTAGAACAGATGACAGCCAAATGGACTTTGCTGTTTTATTTCCAATGAAACAATAGAACATACGTACTCATATAGTAGTACAGTTGGCACAGTACAGTAAACTGACAGTTAATATTTAAACATTTAACATGTGACATTTCTAACAATTTTAAACAGAAATAGTTCATGCACATTCAGATAAATTCTTCAAAAATGACAATAAAAAAAAAATTGGCCGGGGGCCGGGCTGTAAATATATATATATATATATATATATATATATATATATATATATATATATATATATATATATATATATATATATATATATATATATATATATACATACATACCTACCTTGCGCACTAATTGACTGAAAGAGCACGCACTTGGTGCGATGATGTCATGTTATCCATGGAAAAATTTTATTTTTAGACAATATGATTTGCCTGAGCGGCTAGGAGACCCCGAGAGTAACAAGCGCTTGCCTTGTTGCCTTTCCATTAAGAACAATAAATTAGTTTTTAGTATAAGTTTGCTGGTTTCAAGAAATGTAATGCCGAGCGCATATCATTATGTCAAGATAATGGCACTAGCATTTACTTCATTTAAGAATATTTTTCAACATATTGAGCAAAAAGGTCTCATATTTGTTTTTTCTATCAAGAAAATTGCACTTGTTATTAGTGAGAATATACTTATTTTAAGGTATTCTTGGGTTCATTGAGGTTAGCTAATTTGACTTGTTTTGGAAAGTCTTGACAAGCCAAATTTTCTTGTTCTATTGGCAGATCATTTTGCTTAGTTCAAATAAAATACCCCTAACTTTTGTATTTTTTTTCCTTGTTTTTGAACACTGACTTTTTGCAGTGTGGGGGTTGGTTAAATTGCCCAGGACGAGCTGCAGTGTGCGCAAACAACCACCACACTGCAAAAAGTCAGTGTTCAAAAACAAGAGAAAAAAAAATACAAAAATGAGGGGTATTTTATTTGAACTAAGCAAAGTTATCTGCCAATAGAACAAGAAAATTCGGCTTGTCAAGACTTTCCAAAACAAGTAAAATTAGCTAACTTCAATGAACCCAAAAATAGCTTAAAATAAGTATATTCTCACTAATAACAAGTGCACTTTTCTTGGTAGGAAAAAAAAGAGACCTTTTTGCTCAACATGTTGAAAAATATTCTTAAATGAAGTAAATGCTAGTGCCATTATCTTGACATAATGATATGCGCTCGGCATTACATTTCTTGAAACCAGCAAACTTATACTAAAAACTAATTTATTGTTCTTAATGGAAAGGCAACAAGGCAAGCGCTTGTTACTCTCGGGGTCTCCTAGCCGCTCAGGCAAATCATATTGTCTAAAAATGCATTTTTCCATGGATAACATGACATCATCGTGCCAATTAGTGCGCATATATACAGCCCGGCTCCCGGACAAAAATGTTTTAATTGTAATTTTGAAGAATTCATCTGAATGTGCATGAACTATTCCTGTTCAAAATAGTTAGAAATGTTAAATGTTTAAATATTAACTGTCAGTTTACTGTACTGTGCCAACTGTACTACTATATGAGTACGTACACTACCGTTCAAAAGTTTGGGGTCACATGTAAATGTCCTTATTTTCGAAGGAAAAGCACTGTACTTTTCAATGAAGATAACTTTAAACTAGTCTTAACTTGAAAGAAATACACTCTATACATTGCTAATGTGGTAAATGACTATTCTAGCTGCAAATGTCTGCTTTTTGGTGCAATATCTACATAGGTGTATAGAGGCCCATTTCCAGCAACTATCACTCCAGTGTTCTAATGGTACAATGTGTTTGCTCATTGGCTCAGAAGGCTAATTGATGATTAGAAAACCCTTGTGCAATCATGTTCACACATCTGAAAACACTTTAGCTCGTTACAGAAGCTACAAAACTGACCTTCCTTTCAGCAGATTGAGTTTCTGGAGCATCACATTTGTGGGGTCAATTAAACGCTCAAAATGGCCAGAAAAAGAGAACTTTCATCTGAAACTCGACAGTCTATTCTTGTTCTTAGAAATGAAGGCTATTCCACAAAATTGTTTGGGTGACCCCAAACCTTTGAACTAGGGATGTCCGATAATGGCTTTTTGCCGATATCCGATATGCCGATATTGTCCAACTCTTTAATTACCGATACCGATATCAACCGATACCGATATCAACCGATATATACAGTCGTGGAATTAACACATTATTATGCCTAATTTGGACAACCAGGTATGGTGAAGATAAGGTACTTTTTTAAAAAAAATGAATCAAATAAAATAAGATAAATAAATTAAAAATATTTTCTTGAATAAAAAAGAAAGTAAAACAATATAAAAACAGTTACATAGAAACTAGTAATTAATGAACATTTGTAAAATTAACTGTTAAAGGTTAGTACTATTAGTGGAGCAGCAGCACGCACAATCATGTGTGCTTACGGACTGTATCCCTTGCAGACTGTATTGATATATATTGATATATAATGTAGGAAGCAGAATATTAATAACAGAAAGAAACAACCCTTTTGTGTGAATGAGTGTAAATGGGGGAGGGAGGTTTTTTGGGTTGGTGCACTAATTGTAAGTGTATCTTGTGTTTTTTATGTGGATTTAATAATAAAAAAATAAAAAAACAAAACAAACAAAAAAAACAATACTGATAATAAATAAACCGATACCGATAATTTCCGATGTTACATTTTAATGCATTTATCGGCCGATAATATCGGCAGACCGATATTATCGGACATCTCTACTTTGAACGGTAGTGTATGTTCTATTGTGTCATTGAAAATAAAACAGCAAAGTCCATTTGGCTGTCATCTGTTTTAATTATGAGACACAATTGTGTCAAAGTCATGACTTTTTTTTTATTTTCATGCTTGAAATAAGAAATGATGACTTTAAAAAAGTAGTTTTCTACTTGTGAGTGTTGATGACACAGCTTTGCAACAGTTGATATTCTAGTTTCAAGCATGTTTTACTCAATATAGCTCATCAAATCTCAGCAACAAGCTGTAATATCTTACTGACATCATTTAGGAGCAAAACACTTAAAACAAGTAAAACACTCCAACATCAAATCTGCTTAGTGAGAAGAATTATCTTATCAGACAGAAAATAAGCAAATATCACCCTTATTTGAGATATTTCATCTTACTTAGATTTCACTTTTTGCAGTGTGGCGACATAAATGATGGTACTTTGAGAGGTATTTACTGAAGTCGTACTAAGTAGGACGTTGCTGAAGGCCTAGGTGGGAAACGCACAACCCGCCACTGTCAAAGTTGTCATTTCAAGGAGTGGCTTAAGGGTTAGTGTATGGGTGAGGGCCGACATCCGGGCAACTGAGCTACATACGGGTTCTTCGAGCCATAGCAACGAGACTGGCGTTGAAAACAAACCGTTGCCATTACTCTTTAACCTGTCGACCTACGCTGGTTAAACCCGTCATTCTGCCTCCAAAATGCCGAAAAACGGTGTTGTTTTTGGTTGTGCTAACCACAACCGGAAACAGGGAAAACAAAGGTCGTATTTTGTTCTGCCAAAGCGTGATAAAAGCCCACAGAGACGAGACAAATGGCTCGCAGCTTTACACCGGGAAAACGAGGACGGTTCTCACTGGAGTCCCCCAAAGTCCCGGGTCGTGTGTTCGGATCACTTCGTTTCTGGTAAATATAAGGAACAAAAATCCACCTTCTTAACCACAACTTGGCTATACCGTCCGTGCTAATGTTATACTTGTTGAATTTGTACCTTATAACGTTCGACAGCTGAAGTTGTTGTTGTACAAAAATAACATGCGGTATATACTATATAGTCTATAGCAGGGGTCACCAACGCGGTGCCCGCGGGCACCAGGTAGCCCGTAAGGACCAGATGAGTAGCCCGCCGGCCTGTTCTAAAAATAGCTCAAATAGCAGCACTTACCAGTGAGCTGCCTCTATTTTTTTTAAATTTTATTTATTTACTAGCAAGCTGGTCTCGCTTTGCTCGACATTTTTAATTCTAAGAGAGACAAAACTCAAATAGAATTTGAAAATCCAAGAAAATATTTAAAGACTTGGTCTTCACTTGTTTGAATAAATACATGATTTTTTTTTTACTTTGCTTCTTATAACTTTCAGAAAGACAATTTTAGAGAAAAACTACAACCTTAAAAATGATTTTAGGATTTTTAAACACATATACCTTTTTACCTTTTAAATTCCTTCCTCTTCTTTCCTGACAATTTAAATCAATGTTCAAGTAAATTTATTTTTTTATTGTAAAGAATAATAAATTAATTTTGATTTAATTCTTCATTTTAGCTTCTGTTTTTTCGACGAAGAATATTTGTGAAATATTTCTTCAAACTTATTATGATTAAAATTCAAAAAAAATATTCTGGCAAATCTAGAAAATTTGTAGAATCAAATATAAATCTTATTTCAAAGTCTTTTTAATTTCTTTTAAAAATTTTGTTCTGGAAAATCTAGAATAAATAAGGATTTGTCTTTGTTAGAAATATAGCTTGGTGCAATTTGTTATATATTCTAACAAAGTGCAGATTGGATTTTAACCTATTTAAAACATGTCATCAAAATTCTAAAATTAATCTTAATCAGGAAAAATTACTAATGATGTTCCAGAAATTATTTTTTTAATTTTTTCAAAAAGATTCGAATTAGCTAGTTTTTGTCTTCTTTTTTTCGGTTGAATCTTGAATTTTATAGAGTTGAAATTGAAGATAAATTATGTTTCAAAATTTAATTGTCATTTTTTTCGTGTTTTCTCCTCTTTTAAACCGTTCAATTAAGTGTAAATATCATTAATTATTAATAATAACAGAGTTAAAGGTAAATTGAGCAAATTGGCTATTTCTGGCAATTTATTTAAGTGTGTATCAAACTGGTAGCCCTTCGCATTAATCAGTACCCAAGAAGTAGCTCTTGGTTTCAAAAAGGTTGGTGACCCCTGCTCTATAGCCTAGCTAGCTATTTTCGAAAACCGGACAACAAGAGGATACCAAAGGCAGCGTTAAGATGGACACCACCGGGAAAACGTAAGCCAGGGCGGCCAAAGAACACCTGGCGAAAAACAGTTGTACTTAAACAATACATGTAGCCCTCAAATCTCTCAATATTTTATACACTAACACTTGATCTGTGGGCTCTGTACCGAGGATGTCGTTGTGGCTTGTACAGCCCTTTGAGACACTTGTGATTTAGGGCTATATAAATAAACATTGATTGATTGATTGATCTCCCGCGTCTCTTTCTTAGTAGCGCGCAGGCTAAGCTAACTAGCAAGCTCAGCTAAGCCTGAGAAGCTTTAAAGTCCACTGAGACGAGTCTGACGCAAAATAACACATTTTCGTTTTTTTCACACGATATGCGAATGAGTAAAAATGCGTAAATGAAGGATTTAACGCCGACTTCCGAGCCACAACGCTCGTTAAATGCTTTTTCTGTCAATGCTGTGTTCGCTGTGAGCTGCTTTGTTTTCAACGAATTCCCGGTTGCTCGGGGATTGGTAGGCGGAAGTGACGTAGGTCCGCCCTCGCCCATCGAAGACATAACTATGATTAACCAAAGACTGGAAGTGCATCGCAGAAATTCCTTTGAATTGAGAGCCTCCCAACTAGTTGCTTGAAAGAGAGAAGGAAAAAGAAGCAGCCCTGCCCGAGTTCCACTCTCCTGTTCCTCCCTGTGGTTTCCTCGCTGATTGCGAGCGAGTAATTAAGAGATTGGGGACGAATTAGTGTCGGAATGAGCTGTCGGAAAGTCACATTTATGTGAAGGATGTGTTGGTGGCCGCCGTAAAAATGTAAATGATATAAATTGCCATTTAAGTGTAGCGCGGGCTAATGTGTCGCCACAAATTAATGTGACACAAGGCAGCAATGACAATCAAGGGCTGTCTCATTCTAATTTGCTCGTGCTTAGAGGGCTTTTGTGTGCCGACAGCTTTACGCAAATTAACACAATTGCCTCTTTTTATGAGCGCGCCGTAAATGTTTTTTCCCTCCTTGGCTGGCTAATGAGGAGGCAAAGCGCTCAGGCGGCGGGCGAGCAACACGGCGAGCGTCGGCGGAGGCAAGAACAAAGACAGAAGGCGCCACGGCTCCCTAATGAACTGCGAGAGCTCTATAATGGCGGATGATCCCGTATGGGTGCTCGTTAAGAGAAATCATTGGCAGGTTGTGTCGCAGGAGCAACTAAGCCGCCGCCAGATTTCTCCAGTTTTAGACGTGGCTCTTCTTTTCTCGCCAACATTTACAGCCAGAGTTGTGTGCAAGCTGAGCAAAGTAGAGCGGTGCACACAGCAAGGAAAAGTACCAAGTTAGGACCGAAATCATGGTCCCAATAGGGAAAAACGTTGCATCTTCCCGGGCGCGGCACCGCTGCTGCCCACTGCTCCCCTCACCTCCCAGGGGGTGATCAAGGGGATGGGTCAAATGCCGAGGACACATTTCACCACATTGTGTGACAATCATTGGTACTTTAACTTTAACTTTAGTCTAATAGAGAGCCAAATACTAGAGTCTGTGAACATTGCTCCAAAGTCAGGATTTTTTTTGTTGATTTAATGTGCGTACAAAAGTAAACGTTGACAGGTGCAAAGGCAGCAGTATATGATAAAACAAGACGGCAGCTAAAGAAGGACTTCCCTATTCATCCACGAAAAAACCCGCCAGGTGAACAGCTGATTTTACGACTTCCGGTGCTGACGTAAGACGACCCGCGTCCCATATGTGACCATAGGATGAAAAAATACACTACGGTACTAAGACTATAGTGGCCATTAACAGTTAGCTTCTACAGCTGGGTTGCCCAAAGTCCGTGACTCGTTTGTCATCGGCACTGCAGAAAGTCGGGGGTCAAAAACAAGGGAAAAAAATACAAAAATGAGGGGTATTTTGTTTGAACTAAGCAAAATTATCTGCCAATAGAACAAGAAAATTTGGCTTGTCAAGACTTTCCAAAACAAGTAAAATTAGCTAACCTCAATGAACCCAAAAATACCTTAAAATAAGTATATTCTCACTAATAACAAGTGCACTTTTCTTGGTAAAAAAAAAGAGACATTTTTGCTCAATATGTTGAAAAATATTCTTAAATGAAGTAAATGCTAGTGCCATTATCTTGACATAATGATATGCGCTCGGCATTACATTTCTTGAAACCAGCAAATTTATACTAAAAACTCGTTTATTGTTCTTAATGGAAAGGCAACAAGGCAAGCGCTTGTTACTCTCGGGGTCTCCTAGCCGCTCAGGCAAATCATATTGTCTAAAAATAAAATTTTTCCATGGATAACATGACATCATCGCACCAAGTGCGTGCTCTTTCAGTCAATTAGTGCGCAAGGAATATATATATATGTATATATATATATGTATATGTATATATATATATATATATATATATATATATATATATATATATATATATTACCTGCTCAGTGGCCTAGTGGTTAGAGTGTCCGCCCTGAGATCGGTAGGTCGTGAGTTCAAACCCCGGCCGAGTCATACCAAAGACTATAAAAATGGGACCCATTACCTCCCTGCTTGGCACTCAGCATCAAGGGTTGGAATTGGGGGTTAAATCACCAAAAATGATTCCCGGGCGTGGCCACCGCTGCTGCTCACTGCTCCCCTGTGGGGATGGGTCAAATGCAGAGGATAATTTCACCGCACCTAGTGTGTGTGTGACAATCATTGGCACTTTAACTTTAACTTTAAATTTAATATATATATATATATATTATATATATATATATATATATATATACAGTATATATTTACAGCCTGGTCCCCGGCCAAAACATTTTTAATTGTAATTTGGAAGAATTTATCTGAATGTGCACTATTTCTGTTCAAAATAGTTAGAAATGTTAAATGTTTAAATATTAACTGTCAGTTTACTGTACTGTGCCAACTGTACTACTATATGAGTACGTATGTTCTATTGTTTCATTGGAAATAAAACAGCAAAGTCCATTTGGCTGTCATCTGTTTTAATTATGAGACACAATTGTGTCAAAGTCATGATTTTTTTTTTCGTGCTTGAAATAAGAATTAATTATTAATTTATTAATTAATACTTTAAAAAAGTAGTTTTCTACTTGTGAGTGTTGATGACACAGCTTTGCAACAGTTGATATTCTAGTTTCAAGCATGTTTTACTCAATATAGCTCATCAAATCTCAGCAACAAGCTGTAATATCTTACTGACATCATTTAGGAGCAAAACACTTAAAACAAGTAAAACACTCTAACATCAAATCTGCTTAATGAGAAGAATTATCTTATCAGACAGAAAATAAGCAAATATCACCCTTATTTGAGATATTTCATCTTACTTAGATTTCACTTTTTGCAGTGTACCTGGAAAAACTTGTGTTGCAAAACACTGCAATGTATTGAAATCAACGTATGCCCTTCGCAACAACTCAGTTTTAACATGTAACTTTCCTTTTTCAAAAGAAGAACATTTAGATAAGAAATAATGCATTGAAAACAGTAGACAATAGAATCTACTACTAACAACTACCAAATTGTTATGAAGTTAAGTACTGTACTTTCCGGACTATGGAGCGCACCGGTATTTACATTTTAGAAAACAATTACATTTTTTACATATATTAGCCGTACCGGACTATAAGCCGCAGATATATATATCTAGGGATGATGTTTGATAAGAAATTATCGAGTTCGAGCCCATTATCAAATCCTCTTATCGAACCGATTCCTTATCGATTCTCTTATCGCATCCAGATAGGTTGTTGTATATGGAAAACAATACAATATTTGGTTTAACAAAAGCTCACTTTTATTTTATAAGAAAAAAATAAAATCAAAACAATAAATAAATATTGACTAGGGATGTCCGATAATATCGGCCTGCCGATATTATCGGCCGATAAATGCGTTAAAATGTAATAGCGGAAATTATCGGTATCGTTTTTTTTATTATCTGTATCGTTTTTTTTTTTTTTTTTTTTTTTTTTTTTTTTTTTTATTAAATCAACATAAAAAACACAAGTTACTCTTACAATTAGTGCACCAACCCAAAAAACCTCCCTCCCCCCATTTCTTTCTGTTATCAATATTCTGCTTCCTACATTATATATCAATATATATCAATACAGTCTGCAAGGGATACAGTCCGTAAGCACACATGATTGTGCGTGCTGCTGCTCCACTAATAGTACTAACCTTTAACAGTTAATTTTACTCATTTTCATTCATTACTAGTTTCTATGTAACTGTTTTTATATTGTTTTACTTTCTTTTTTATTCAAGAAAATGTTTTTAATTTAGTTATCTTATTTTATTATTTTTAAAAAAAAAGTACCTTATCTTCACCATACCTGGTTGTCCAAATTAGGCATAATAATGTGTTCATTCCTCGACTGCATATATCGGTTGATATCGGTATCGGTTGATATCGGTATCGGTAATTAAAGAGTTGGACAATATCGGAATATCGGATATCGGTAAAAAGCCATTATCGGACATCTCTAATATTGACTGTTGTAAAATGAAGCCATGCCTTGAGGCGTTTTTTTCCGGTCCATTATTGTCGCTGCTTCTGTATCTGCCTCCTAATGACTGAGCTATGACGTGCCACAGGGCATTTCCTGTGGGACGGGATTTGTTCCCAGGTATTCGAATAAAGAACCAACTCTTTTTCTTTACTATAGTGGCCTCGATAACCGGTTCTCAAAAAGGGATTTGAGTCCATGGAATCGGTTCTTTTTTTATCGAACAACCCGGAGAACCGGTTTCGAACGTCATCCCTACGTTTGTAAAATGTTGTAAATGTTTATTTACATACCTTCATAGTTTCCAAACGGTGCCTGTAACACGGCAGTAAAACGGCCGATCAAGCAAAACAGAAGTCATCGTCATGGCTGCTGCGGAAGCTACACTGCAAAAAGTCAGTGTTCAAAAACAAGAAAAAAAATACAAAAGTTAGGGTTTTCCCACCCCCTGATCTAGAATATTCTCTATTCTCTAATAACTCTTAACATTGAACAAGTCTGCTTTGAGATTTATGAGTATGAGTGAATTTGGAACAATATTGAACATGGGAGTCAAAATACTGTTTTTGCAATATCTCTTAGCACGGACTTCTCACAGTTCAAGTGTACGAGGTTTTCGGCACGTCGCTCACGTCTTCTTTTGGCCCCACCCCCAGGCTCTGGAGAGCGAGTTCGTGTCCTGCCAGCTCCACCAGTGGATCGATCTGATCTTCGGCTACAAGCAGCAGGGGCCCGAGGCCACCAGAGCCCTCAACGTGTTCTACTATCTCACCTACGAGGGCGCCGTCAACTTGAACTCCATCAGTGAGCCCGTGCTCCGAGAGGTGAGGCTTGCCAACACTGCAAATGTCCCTTTGGCCCTCTATCAACACTGCACATGTCCCTTTGGCCCTCCATCAACACTGCACATGTCCCTTTGGCCCTCCATCAACACTGCACATGTCCCTTTGGCCCTCAGTCTACATCCTATGCTACCCTTGCATACTACATACATATTGGCTTTCTGACTCCAGGTAAGTCTTCCGGGGACGATTTGAACTCAAGATGGACCCATTATCGGCTCCGGTATTTGTCATTTTGACGTATATCGGTATTGGCTCTTATTTTTAAACAAAGTTAACATCAGCAGATACAATATATACACATATGATGCCAGTATTTAGTATTAACAAATAGTAGGGGTGTAACGGTACGTGTATTTTTATTGAATCGTTCCGGTACGGGGGTTCCGGTTCAGTTCGGTTGTGTACCGAACGAGTTTCCACACGAACATATTAAGTAGCGTAACGCACGTTATGTAAACAATGCACACGTTATGTAAACAATGCACACCGAGGCACAACACACGGCATGCTAGCAGCTAACGGGCTAGGATAGACTGACCATACGTCCTCTTTTCACCGGACATGTCCTCTTTTGCGGAGCTGTCAGGTCGGAGTTTCTTAAATGCCTCAAATGTCCGGCATTTTGAGTTAGGGTTGCGTGTATTTTCAATGTACATTCAGGGTTAAGAAGGGGTTAAAAACAAAACAAACAGCAGCATTGGTGAGGGAGGGGCAGAGAGAGAGAGAGAGAGAGTTATGATAAACGGCTCTGCTTTTTATCCATAGATTTATCACATTTAATTTGTTATTATCTATAGCAGGGGTGTCAAAAGTGTGCCCCGGAGGCCATTTGCGGCCCACAGCTAATGTTTTAAAGGCCCACGGCACATTCAATACTATTCAAATAAACAAAAACATAACAAAAGTCAAATAAAAAAGCTTAAAGGTTAAATGTAATTTTGAAAAAGTTGCAATGTTGACTAATAAAACAAAGCTGGGTTTTTTTCTTTCAAACTGTCATTGCTCAAAACATAATATTGAATCAAAATCAATGTTATTATGAATTATTGACCTATCCAAGGTTCCCATTACTTCACATCAAATATTACACTAAGAAAAATATTTTTGGTGGAATTTTTTGCAAATTTGTTAAATAAATAACTAGAGATGTCCGATAATGGCTTTTTGCTGATATCTGATATTCCGATATTGACCAAACCCTTAATTACCGATACCGATATCAACCGATACCGATATCAACCGATATATACAGTCGTGGAATTAACACATTATTATGCCTAATTTGGACAACCAGGTATGGTGAAGATAAGGTCCTTTTTAAAAAAAAAAAAAAAAGATAAATACATTTAAAAAAATTCTTGAATAAAAAAGAAAGTAAAACAATATAAAAACAGTTACATAGAAACTAGTAATGAATGAAAATGAGTAAAATGAACTGTTAAAGGTTAGTATTATTAGTGGAGCAGCAGCACGCACAATCATGTGTGCTTACGGACTGTATCCCTTGCAGACTGTATTGATATATATTGATATATAATGTAGGAACCAGAATATTAATAACAGAAAGAAACAACCCTTTTGTGTGAATGAGTGTAAATGGGGGGAGGGAGGTTTTTTGGGTTGGTGTATTAATTTTAAGTGTATCTTGTGTTTTTTATGTTGATTTAATACCAAAAAAATAATTAAATAAATACATTTTTTAAAAAAACAGTACCGGTGATAAAAAAACTGATACTGATAATTTCCGATATTACATTTTAAAGCATTTATCGGCCTGCTGATATTATCGGACATCTCTATAAATAACCAAAACATTTATATTTTGTTGTTTTCTTACTGTACCGAAAATGAACCGAACCTTGACCTCTAAACCGAGGCACGTACCGAACTAAAAATTTTGTGTACCGTTACACTCCTAACAAATAGTAATAACCACTGCTCAAGCCCTTTTTCCCTGCATGAGAAAAGTTATCTTTTTAATTTTTCTAATTAATTTAAGAATTAAATTACTGTTTTTTTTTTAAATAATTCTATATCTGACAGGTAATTTATTCAAGTTTTTGTGAGAATTCTTCTCCGGTCTTCTCAGCTGATTTTACTGCAGCGCTCGCGTGTTTCATCTGCCTATAGCGGGTGTCGGCAACCCGCGGCTCTAGCGCCGCCCTAGTGGCTCTCTGGAGCTTTTTTAAAAAATTTATGAAAAATGGAAAAAGATGAGTTTTTTTGTGTTAATATGGTTTCTGTATGAGGACAAACATGACACAAACCTCCCTAATTGTTATAAAGCACACTGTTTGTATTAAACATGCTTCACTGATTCCAGTATTTGGCGAGCGCCGTTTTGTCCTACTAATTTTGGCGGTCCTTGAACTCACCGTAGTTTGTTTACATGTACAACTTTCTCCGACTTTCTAGGACGTGTTTTATGCCACTTCTTTTTCTGTCTCATTTTGTCCACCAAACTTTTAACGTTGTGCGTGAATGCACAAAGGTGAGTTTTGTTGATGTTATTGACTTGTGTGGAGTGCTAATCGGACATATTCGGTCACTGCAAGCTAATCGATGCTAACATGCTATTTAGGCTAGCTATATGTACATATTGCATCATTATGCCTCATTTGTAGCTATATTTGAGCTCATTTAGTTTCCTTTAGGTCCTCTTAATTCAATTTATATCTCATGACACACTATCTGTATGTAACATGGCTTTTAAGTTTTTGCGGCTCCAGACAGATTTGCGTGACGTAGCCAGTAGAACAGAGATATGGCTCCCCCATTGGATCCAATACAAAAACGCTCTGTTTTCATCTCATAATTCCACAGTATTCTGGACATCTGTGTTGGTGAATCTGTTGCAATTTGTTTAATGAACAATGGGGATTGCAAAGAAGAAAGTTGTAGGTGGGATCGGTGTATTAGCGGCTGGCTGTAGCAACACAACAAGGAGGACTTACTTGGATAGTAGACGCGCTAGCCGATGCTAGCCACCAACCGATGCTAGCCGCCAACCGCATCTGTGATCGGGTGAAGTCCTTCGTCGCGCCGTCGATCGCTGGAACGCAGGTGAGCACGGGTGTTGATGAGCAGACGAGGGCTGGCTGGCGTAGGTGGAGCGCTAATGTTTTTATCATAGCTCTGTGAGGTCCGGTTGCTAAGTTGCTAAGTTAGCTTCAGCGTCGTTAGCAACAGCATTGTTAAACTTTGCCAGGCTGAGATCTATTAACCGTGTAGTTACATGTCCATGGTTTAATAGTATTGTTGATCTTCTGTCTATCCTTCCAGTCAGGGATTTATTTATTTTGTTTCTATCTGCATTTGAGCCAGATGCTATCACGTTAGCTCAGTAGCTAAAGAGCTTCGCCGATGTATTGTCGTGGAAATAAAAGTCACTGTGAATGTCCATTTCGCGTGCTCGACTCTCATTTTCAAGAGGATATAGTATCCGAGGTGGTTTAAAATACAAATCCGTGATCCACAATAGAAAAAGGAGCGAGTGTGGAATCCAATGAGCCAGCTTGTACCTAAGTTACGGTCAGAGCGTATTCTGGCATTCTAGTCCGTCACTCTAACGTTCCTCATCCACGAATCTTTCATCCTCGCTCAAATTAATGGGGTAATCGTCGCTTTCTCGGTCCGAATCGCTCTAGCTGCGTTGAAAACAATAGGAAAATATGAGGAGGTGAACAACTGTCAACGTCACGCTACTTCCGGTACAGGAAAGGCTTTTTTTTTTATCAGAGACCAAAAGTTGCGAACTTTATCGTCGTCGTTCTCTACTAAATCCTTTCAGCAAAAATATGGCAATGTCGCGAAATGATCAAGTATGACACATAGAATGGATCTGCTATCCCCGTTTAAATTTAAAAATTTCATTTCAGTAGGCCTTTAATATCACCTCCAAATATCAGATATCGGCCTCCTTGACTACTAACAATCAGTATCGGCCTTGAAAAAAACCAATGTCCAATTTGAACACCCTACCCAAGTAGCCAGATATTGTTCTTTGACCTACATTCCTTGAACATGCTGAGTCAGGGGTAAGTACACAAGAGCATGATCACAAATGGACATGTAATGCGATTATTCTAAAAGCATAGAGATTAGTTGCTAAATTGTCTGCATGCTCGGCCAACGAGGCTCCGGGCGAGTATCGCTGAGCGAAGCACTCCGCCATGTCCTCCGCTTCCAACGCCTTCCAGCCTCCTCCTTCCTCGGCGTCCGTTCATTATTCCTGCCCTCTGCTCCCGCCCCCATTTAGCCTGCCCGAAAGCGACACGCACTAAACACTGCGCTGAAAAGAAAAACGAACCGCGGGACAAACAACTTCCTGACAAGTTCACCAATCCCATGTAAAGTTAAAACTGTTTCCAATTGCCCTTCTCGTGCGGATCATCTTGTAATCATTATTGGAAAAATGTGGCTGGGAAGGAAGTCCATGAAGGAAGTATCTGGCACCTCGGAAAAAATACTCCAAACAGTTTTATTGCTAATCTTTTACAGGTGGAACACTCTAATCATCTGCGCTATTTATTACAGGGAAATATTGTATTTGTTGTTTTTTATTCGGATAATCATTTCATAGTTTAAATAATCAAACTGAAATTTAGAAAACAATAAATAATTGGATGAAATTCATTGAATATCATTTACTTTATTTTTTCCCAGCAGGCTCATTCACATTGACTTTGTTCCTATTGTTGGAAAAACTAAGTTATGTTGATCTCGCTATTGCTGGAGAGTAAGACTGAGGATTTTGGTGGGATCATACGGGGTGATCGCACGACTCATGACCCATTTTTTGTTCAAAACCTAACAGAGCATAACAATTTTCCAAGAAACCGCTCACATGCCAAAAAAAAGTCGTAAACTGGGGCCCTCGTATCCTAAGGTACTCAAGAGTCAAATCATATATCTGTTGGAACTAAGAGTCAAAGCATATCATATGTGTTGGAACTAAGAGTCAAAGCATATCATGTGTTGGAACTAAGAGTCAAAGCATATCATATGTGTTGGAACTAAGAGTCAAAGCATATATCTGTTGGAACTAAGAGTCAAAGCATATCATATGTGTTGGAACTAAGAGTCAAATCACATCATATGTGTTGGAACTAAGAGTCAAAGCACATATCTGTTTGAACTAAGAGTCAAAGCATATCATGTGTTGGAACTAAGAGTCAAAACATATCATATCTGTTGGAACTAAGAGTCAAAGCATATCATGTGTTGGAACTAAGAGTCAAAGCATATCATGTGTTGGAACTAAGAGTCAAAGCATATCATGTGTTGGAACTAAGAGTCAAAACATATCATATCTGTTGGAACTAAGAGTCAAATCATATTTGTGTTGGAACTAAACTCAAATCATATCATATGTGTTGGAACTAAGAGCCAAAGCATATTATATTTGTTGGAACTAAGAGTCAAAGCATATCATATGTGTAGGAACTCTTAGTTCCTACACATGATATGCTTTGACTCTCAAAGCATATCATATGTGTTGGAACTAAGAGTCAAAGCATATCATATGTGTTGAAACTAAGAGTCAAAGCATATCATATGTGTTGGAACTAAGAGTCAAAGCATATTATATTTGTTGGAACTAAGAGTCAAAGCATATTATATTTGTTGGAACTAAGAGTCAACGCATATCATATGTGTTGGAACTAAGAGTCAAAGCACATCATATCTGTTGGAACTAGGAGTCAAAGCATATCATATGTGTAGGAACTAAGAGTCAAAGCATATCATATGTGTTGGAACTAAGAGGCAAAGCATACATGTGTTGGAACTAAGAGTCAAAGCATATCATATGTGTAGGAACTAAGAGTCAAAGCATATCATATGTGTTGGAACTAAGAGGCAAAGCATACATGTGTTGGAACTAAGAGTCAAAGCATATCATACTGTATGTGTTGGAAGTAAGAGTCAACGCATATCATATCTTTTGGAACTAAGAGTCAAAGCATATTATTATATTTGTTGGAACTAAGAGTCAACGCATATCATATCTGTTGGAACTAAGAGTCAAAGCATATATCTGTTGGAACTAAGAGTCAAAGCATATATCTGTTGGAACTAAGAGTCAAAGCATATCATGTGTTGGAACTAAGAGTCAAAGCATATCATATGTGTTGGAAAAAATGTGGCTGTGAAGGAAGTCCATGTGGAACGCTCTCCCTGACCACCTGAGGGCACCACAGACTGTGGATGCTTTTAAAGAAGGCTTAAAAAACATTTTTAAAAAAGCCTCTTTTTTTTTTAGATATATGCGTGCTACTTGTAGTTTTTATTTTTATTTATTTTTATTATCTTCTTATTTATTTATTTAATACACTGTAACACTTTGAGGTTGTTTGCTCAATGGAAAGTGCTTTTTACAAATACAATCTATTATCATAATTAACAGACGGCGGCATTACATAAACAATAACACACCTTTTCAGTGTCAATGGTGTATGAAAACTATTTGTTGAATACAAAACATTATCAATCTATAATAATAATAATACATAGTGCTTTTCAGAGTACTCAAAGACGCTTTACAGGATAAAAAAATTAAAATATAAAACAGTTCAAAGTAATAATAATATAAAATACAGGAAATATAAAAGCAGTACATGGTCAAATACATAAAAACACTGGACATTACAAGACACACAACACTAATCACAGGCTAAAAGCAGATCTGAAGAGGTATAAGTCAACCGCACCGTTTTAAAAGCCGCAGGGTTCACAGTGCGGGAAAACGGTAGCGCCTTATAGTCCGGAAAATACGGCATGTGCGGTGCTGTTGGTGTAATAAATGCATGATGAAAAGTGGAAAGAAGACTCCAGTTAATACACCAGCAATAAAGAATGAAGGCAACGGTCCAAATGTTGCATGGAGATGAGAGTTGGCCGTTTATGAGGAGACTGAGCCGCCATCTTTGCTCCCGTGTTCAGATGCCCTTCATGCTCGGTGACTGGAGCCTCGCTGGCACCAGGGGTGGATCTTTGATTTATCACCTCATTCACCCTAATTCCCTTCCAGATGTGCTTTGGCCTATAACCGAGCGCACTCACACACAGAGAGGCATGCACTCATGCAGATTCATTGCCAGGCAGTAGCGGCCATTTGCACACACACACACACACACACACACACACACACACACACACACACACACACACACACACACACACACACACACACTGAATAGTCCAAGCCATTACCCACTCTTTTGGTTTATACATAGTCCACTGTAATGGATCACTGGTTCTTCATTATTTCTGTGGATCATAAATACATGCACATGCATTCAAGGTACCATCAAGTGACTGCCAAGTGTGATTTAGTATTCATAAAAAAAAAAGAAAAGTGCACGGTTATGATTATAGCATTCCCTTGACCTACACTGCAAAAAGTGAAATCTAAGTACGATGAAATATCTCAAATAAGGGTGATATTTGCTTATTTTCTGTCTGATAAGATCATTCTTCTCACTAAGAAGATTTTATGTTAGAGTGTTTTACTTGTTTTGCTCCTAAATGATGTCAGTAAGATATTACAGCTTGTTGCTGAGATTTGATGAGCTATATTGAGTAAAACATGCTTGAAACTAGAATATCAACTGTTGCAAAGCTGTGTCATCAACACTCACGAGTATAAAACTACTTTTTTAAAGTAATCATTTCTTATTTCAAGCATGTAAAATAAAAAATCATGACTTTGACACAATTGTGTCTCATAATTAAAGGCCTACTGAAACCTACTACTACCGACCACGCAGTCTGATAGTTTATATATCAATGATGAAATCTTAACATTGCAACACATGCCAATACGGCCGGGTTAACTTATAAAGTGACTTTTAAAACTTCCCGGGAAATATCCGGCTGAAACGTCGCGGTATGATGACGTATGCGCGTGACGAAGTCAGAGTAACGGAAGTTATGGTACCCCGTAGAATCCTATACAAAAAGCTCTGTTTTCATTTCATAATTCCACAGTATTCTGGACATCTTTTGCAATTTGTTTAATGAACAATGAAGGCTGCAAAGAAGACAGTTGTAGGTGGGATCGGTGTATTAGCAGCGGACTACAGCAACACAACCAGGAGGACTTTGTTGGAGCGCTAGCCGCGCTAGCCGCCGACCTCACCTTGACTTCCTACGTCTCCGGGCCGCAAAACGCATCGGGTGAAGTCCTTCGTCCTTCTGCCGATCGCTGGAACGCAGGTGAGCACGGGTGTTGATGAGTAGATGAGGGCTGGCTGGCGTAGGTGGAGAGCTAATGTTTTTAGCATAGCTCTGTGAGGTCCCGTTGCTAAGTTGCTAAGTTAGCTTCAATGGTGTCGTTAGCACAGCATTGTTAACCTTCGCCAGCCTGGAAAGCATTAACCGTGTATTTACATGTCCACGGTTTAATAGTATTGTTGATTTTCTATCTATCCTTCCTTCTATCCTTTATTTTTTTGTTTCTATATGCAGTTAAAGCAAGATGCTATCACGTTAGCTCGTAGCTGAAGCATTTCGCCGATGTATTGTCGTGGAGATAAAAGGCACTGAATGTCCATTTCGCGTTCTCGACTCTCATTTTCAAGAGGATATAGTATCCCAGGTGGTTTAAAATACAAATCCGTGATCCACAATAGAAAAAGGAGAGTGTGTGGAATCCAATGAGCAAGCTTGTACCTAAGTTACGGTCAGAGCGAAAAAAGATACGTCCATCACTGCCTCTCAAGTCCTTCACTGTAACGTTCCTCATCTACGAATCTTTCATCCTCGCTCAAATTAATGGGGTAATCATCACTTTCTCGGTCCGAATCTCTCTCGCTCCATTGTAAACAACGGGGAATTGTGAGGAATACTAGCTCCTGTGACGTCACGCTACTTCCGCTACAGGCAAGGCTTTTTTTTATCAGCGAGCAAAAGTTGCGAACTTTATCGTCAATTTTCTCTATTAAATCCTTTCAGCAAAAATATGGCAATATCGCGAAATGATCAAGTATGACACATAGAATGGATCTGCTATTCCCGTTTAAATAAAAAAAAATCATTTTAGTAGGCCTTTAAAACAGATGACAGCCAATTGCTGTTTTATTTCCAATGAAACATTGGAACATACATACTCATATAGTAGTACAGTTGGCACAGTACAGCAAACTGACAGTTACCGTATTTTTCAGACTATAAGTCGCATTTTTTTCATAGTTTGGCCGGGGTTGCGACTTATACTCAGGAGTGACTTATGTGTGAAATGATTAACACATTAGCGTAAAATATCAAATAATATTATTGATCGCATTCATGTAAGAGACTAGACGTATAAGATTTCATGGGATTTAGCGATTAGGAGTGACAGATTGTTTGGTAAACGTATAGCATGTTCAATTTTAGGGGTGGGCAATTAATTTTTACCGGGGGCCGCATGAGCAACCCGAGCACTGCTGGAGGGCCACATCGACAATATTTCAATTAAATTTTGCTCAATATTATTTTTGATATATACCGTAAAATAAATAGTAATAATAATAATACTTTCATTTAACCTAACTTAACTTTATACCAAAAGCACTGCTTTGGAAATCATTTGTACCCCTTTCAGAGATCACATTTAGTTCCCCCTCAACATCCTCATGTTGCACAATGAAATGTAAGCATAGGATGAAGTGTGCATTCCTGTAACAGCATTCCATGATTAATATAAATAAATTAACATTAATAATAAATGACAGTAAAATAAGCACACGTATGACTGAGGAGTCATAGTGTAACTTTGTGTGATGTTTGAGTTGTCCGACTTTTTGTGTGGCCATAAACGCACCAGTGGTTTAGTGCTATGCGTGTTGGTGACAGATGACAAGTTGCTTTTGGCCTGGTTTGTACGGCAGAAAATAACTAGTTTTTCCAGATAGAAGTGTTTTACTCATGTTTTTGGTGTGGTTATGGCCGAATATAAACAGTTTTGCTCAATAAAGTGATCGATATAATTCCTGTCCTCGAAGCATCTCGATAGACGTTACAATAATTGAACGGTGTTCAATTGAACGGTGTTGACGAACACCATTAGGGCCGCTTGTTGTCACTGTCACTCAAAGTTGCATTGCAAAATTACACAGAATAAATGTGTTTATTTGGTTTAGAATTCAGATGGGATTTGATTTGGTGCGCGGCATATATTTGCTGTGCGCAGAGGACGCTTGAGCAGTGCGCAATTGCGCAGGCACGCACCTTAGAGGGAACGTTGCTTGGCAGTCCATGTCTTGTTGAAAACACGCCATTCCTCATCAACTTTTCTCTTTTTAGCGTCCCGTGCATCACTTGTCGCTGTGCACCTTCACTCACAGGTTACACACGGACATACGTCCATAAATAACACTTTTCAAAATAAAAGCAGCACATTTGTATTGCGCGCCCGACATAGATGTTTTTTCAACTTTATTTTGTCATTTGTGATTGCAGCTGTTCACATTCACTCACCGTCACGCACGCGCATACGTCCACACGGAAGTAATACAAATAACGCTTTTCAAAACAAAAGCAGCACCGTTGTATTGCACACTCGACATGGATACTTTTTTAAATGTATTTTGTAATTTATAATTGGCCTCACGCGGGCCGGACAGGGACGCACAAAGGGCCGGATGTGGCCCGCGGGCCGCAGAATGCCCAGGTCTGTTCTATATGTTATAGTTATTTGAATGACTCTTACCATAATATGTTACGTTAACATACCAGTTGGTTATTTATGCCTCATATAACGTACACTTATTCAGCCTGTTGTTCACTATTCTTTAGACATTTTTAATTGCCTTTCAAATGTCTATTCTTGCTGTTGGCTTTTATCAAATACATTTCCCCCCAAAAAATGCGACTTATACTCCAGTGCGACTTATATATGTTTTTTTCCTTCTTTATTATGCATTTTCGGCCGGTGCGACTTATACTCCGGAGCGACTTATACTCCGAAAAATACGGTAATATTTAAATATTTAATATTCAAGCATTTCAAACTATTTTGAACAGAAATAGTTCATGCACATTCAGATGAATTCTTCAAAATTACAAGACATTTTTTTTTTTTGCACTAATTGACTGAAAGAGCATGCACTTGATGCGATGATGTCATGTTATCCATGGAAAAATGCATTTTTAGACAATATGATTTGCCTGAACGGCTAGGAGACCCCGAGAGTAACAAGCGCTTGCCTTGTTGCCTTTCCATTGAGAACAATAAACTAGTTTTTAGTATAAGTTTGCTGGTTTCAAGAAATGTAATGCCGAGCGCATATCATTATGTCAAGATAATGGCACTAGCATTTCCTTCATTTAACAATATTTTTCAACATATTGAGCAAAAAGGTCTCTTTTTTTTTCTACCAAGAAAAGTGCACTTGTTATTAGTGAGAATATACTTATTTTAAGCTATTTTTGGGTTCATTGATGTTAGCTAATTTTACTTGTTTTGGAAAGTCTTGACAAGCCAAATTTTCTTGTTCTATTGGCAGATAATTTTGCTTAGTTCAAATAAAATACCCCTCATTTATTTTTATTTTTTTCTTGTTTTTGAACACTGACTTTTTGCATTGTACTAGAAAACCCACACTTGGCAAATTGTCTGTTTAATTTTTTTCTGATCCATCTCTTCAAAACATCATTTTCTTCATTTATGTGTTCGTAATATTTTAATAACTGCAATAATGAGAAAGGGGGGAAAAAGAGAGCGTTTTTCTTGACCACATGGTTTTGTATTGCAACAGAACCAACGTTGTGACGGTGGCGAGGAGCAAACTGCTCAGTCAGCGTTGACGGCGCTGATGAGTTTGATTTTATTTGTATTTTTATTAAGGATCCCCATTAGCTGGTTGCCACAACAACCCACTTGTCTCCCTGCACTGCAAAAAGTCAGTGTTCAAAAACAAGGAAAAAAAATACAAATATGAGGGGTATTTTATTTGAATTTAACAAAATTATCTGCCAATAGAACAAGAAAATTTGGCTTGTCAAGACTTTCCAAAACAAGTAAAATTAGCTAACCTCAATGAACCCAAAAATAGCTTAAAATAAGTATATTCTCACTAATAACAAGTGCACTTTTCTTGGTAGAAAAACAAATATGAGACCTATGTTTTACTCAATATAGCTCATCAAATCTCAGCTGTAATATCTTACTGAGATCATTTAGGAGCAAAACACTTAAAACAAGTAAAACACTCTAACATAAAATCTGCTTAGTGGGGAGAATGATCTTATCAGACAGAAAATAAGCAAATATCACCCTTATTTGAGATATTTCATCTTACTTAGATTTCACTTTTTGCAGTGTGGCACTTGTCTAATCCGTTAGCCTTCACCTTTCACAAACACCCTCAGTCAGAGCACTTTAATGAGTTAAATCAACCCGAGCCAGCCAAGCCGAGGCTCCTCTGCAAGGGTTTTAGGAAGCGTGACCCGGGTAAGTAAGAGTCCCAGGGCCTGGGCATCATCACGGCCTGACCACGGCGGTTGTGGCGGAGGAGGTGTCTCACTAAGCGTGTCCCTAGAGTCCGCCATTACGGAGTGACAACCGGCCCAGAGGCTGTTCTTTGTCACGGCAATGAGACGCTCATTTGTGTTCGTGTTCGATTGCCGTTAGTGCGCTTTGGATCGGAAGAGGTAGTTGACCCGGGGGAAGTGGAATCGTGTGTTCCTTCTTACTGCTGACGTTCGACCGCCCGGTCGTGTGGCGGCTGCCAGTTGCCGTCTGCCACCGTCCAACCTTTGCCTTACGACACTTTGCCAAAAAGGAAAAGTGACTAAAATTGTTGGCGAGAATTACAATGGAGACATTTTGTGTTATTTTTCAAACTCATTGAGCTGTGCTGCACTTTATTGACCATAAATGATGAGCTTCAAGCACACCTGTGAAGTGAAAACCATTTCAGGTGGAGAGAATGCCAAGAGTGTGCAAAGCAGTAATCGGAGCAAAGGGTGGCTATTTTGAAGAAACTAGACTATAAAACACGTTTTCAGTTATTTCACCTTTTTGTTAAGTACATAAGTCCACATGTGTTCATTCATAGTTTTGATGTGACAATCTACGATGTAAATAGTCATGAAAATAAAGAAAACCAAGAATGTGTCCAAACCTTTGACCTGTACTGTATATTTCCGCCGCTCCCAGTCTGTGGAACGCTCTCCCTGACCACCTGAGGGCACCACAGACTGTGGATGCTTTTAAAAAAGGCTTAAAAACCCTTCTTTTTAAAAAAAGCCTTTTTTTAGATGTATGCATACTAGTTTTAGCTATTTGGCTGTTCTAGTTTTTATTTTTATTATTTTTTTATTATCTTTTTTTTTTTTTTTAATACACTGTAGCACTTGGAGGTTGTTTACTCAATGTAAAGTGCTTTTTACAAATAAAATCTATTATTATTATTATTTTTTACATTTAGGAATTATTAACAAAAAACTACTTGGAGGGGAAAACATTTTTTTATATTTTTTTATGTTTTTCAGACATGTATCTCGCACAAGAAACTTTTTATGAAGTTATAAAAAAATGTAAAAAAATTTTTTTTTAAAACATTTATTTATTTTTTAGACATGTATCTCGTGCGCACGACAAACTTTTTATAAAGTTATAAAAAAATGTTAAAACATTTTTTTTTTAAACATTTATTTATTTATTTTTTAGACATGTATCTCGTGCGCACGAGAAACTTTTTATAAAGTTATAAAAAAATGTTAAAAATTTTTTTTTTTTAAACATTTATTTATTTATTTATTTTTTACACATGTATCTCGTGCGCACGAGAAACTTTTTATAAAGTTATAAAAAAATGTTTAAAAATTTTTTTTTTTAAACATGTATTTATTTATTTTTTAGACATGTATCTCGTGCGCACAACAAACTTTTTATAAAGTTATAAAAAAATGTTAAAAACATTTTTTTAAAAACATTTATTTATTTTTTAGACATGTATCTCGTGCGCACGAGAAACTTTTTATAAAGTTATAAAAAAATGTTAAAAAATTATTTTTTTTAAACATTTATTTATTTATTTTTTATAGTTATAAAAAAAATTTAAAATATTTTTTTTAAACATTTATTTATTTATTTTTTAGACATGTATCTCGTGCGCACGACAAACTTTTTATAAAGTTATAAAAAAATGTTAAAAAAAATTTTTTTTTAAACATTTATTTATTTTTTAGACATGTATCTCGTGCGCACGACAAACTTTTTATAAAGTTATAAAAAAAATTAAAAAAAATTTTTTTTTAAACATTTTTTTTTTTTTTTTTTAGACATGTATCTCGTGCGCACGAGAAACTTTTTATAAAGTTATAAAAAAATGTTTAAAATTTTTTTTTTTAAACATGTATTTATTTATTTTTTAGACATGTATCTCGTGCGCACGACAAACTTTTTATAAAGTTATAAAAAAAATGAAAACATTTTTTTTTAAACATTTATTTATTTATTTATTTTTTACACATGTATCTCGTGCGCACGAGAAACTTTTTATAAAGTTATAAAAAAATGTTTAAAATTTTTTTTTTTTTAAACATGTATTTATTTATTTTTTAGACATGTATCTCGTGCACACGACAAACTTTTTATAAAGTTATAAAAAAATGTTAAAAACTTTTTTAAAAACATTTTTTTATTTTTTAGACATGTATCTCGTGCGCACGAGAAACTTTTTATAAAGTTATAAAAAAATGTTAAAAAATTATTTTTTTAAAACATTTATTTATTTATTTTTTATAGTTATAAAAAAAAATTAAATTTTTTATTTTTTTAAACATTTATTTATTTATTTTTTAGACATGTATCTCGTGCGCACGACAAACTTTTTATAAAGTTATAAAAAAATGTTAAAAAAATTTTTTTTTTAAACATTTATTTATTTTTTAGACATGTATCTCGTGCGCACGACAAACTTTTTATAAAGTTATAAAAAAAATTAATTTTTTTTTTTTTTTAAACATTTATTTATTTATTTTTTAGACATGTGTCTCGTGCGCACGAGAAACTTTTTATAAAGTTATAAAAAAATGTTTAAAATTTTTTTTTTTAAACATGTATTTATTTATTTTTTAGACATGTATCTCGTGCGCACGACAAACTTTTTATAAAGTTATAAAAAAAATTAAAACATTTTTTTTTTTAAACATTTATTTATTTATTTTTTAGACATGTATCTCGTGCGCACGAGAAACTTTTTATAAAGTTATAAAAAAATGTTTAAAATTTTTTTTTTTAAACATGTATTTATTTATATTTTAGACATGTATCTCGTGCGCACGAGATACATGTCTAAAAAAAAAGAAAAAAAATTATTATTATTTTTTTTTTAGACATGTATCTCATGCGCACGACAAACTTTTTATAAAGTTATAAAAAAATGTTAAAACATTTTTTTTAAACATTTATTTATTTATTTTTTAGACATGCATCTTGTGCGCACGAGAAACTTTTTATAAAGTTATAAAAAAAAATATATAATTTTTTTTTTAAAAACATTTATTTATTTATTTTTTAGACATGTATCCTGTTCTTGTGCGCACGAGATACATGTCTAAAAAAAAAGAAAAAAAAAATTATATATATATATAAAAATTAATTTAAAATTTTTTTTTTTTTATAACTTTATAAAAAGTTTCTCGTGCGCACGAGATACATGTCTAAAAAAGAAATAAATAAATACAATTATTTGAAAAAAAAATTCCCAATGTCACTTTAGGGGCCCCGTATTAACATGTATTTATTGGATAATTCATTTATTTGTATTTTTTCTCCATAATGGAAACATGCAGTGAATTTAAAAAAAAAAAGGTTAATGTTGGCTTTGACATCCTGTAATGCAGAAAACAGCAGATATATATGTGTGTATATATATATATATATATATATATATATATATATATATATATATATATATATATATATATATATATATATATATATATATATATCCAGGGCAGTAGAAAATGGATGTATGTATGTATTTGTATGAATGTTTTGAGTTATTTCTATATTATTCCTTATTGCAGTCTTTTTTGAATCCCTCGCTGTTTGTTTCCGGGACGTCATTTGCATAAACGTGCGGCGTGGTGCACGCATGATCCATCTTGTGGAATGGCAGAGTAAATCACGCTGACGCGGAGAAGCGGAGAGGGCGTCTCTGCCATTTAAATGTATAGAATATAGAAAAGCCTCATCAGACGCGGGCCGGCGCCCCCAAAAGAGATTGGCCTTGCCGATGGCCCCCGCCGTATATTCACCTGAGCATCGCGGAACGGATCCCGCTGACCTAGACCGCGGCGCTCTGCAGCCTCGTAAATGTCAGCGGCGCCGACTTTAATGAAGACGGGTGGAGTGTCTTTGAGGAGTCGCTTCCACGCATTAGCTTAAGCAAAACGCGAGGCTCCGCACAGGCGGCTTTCGTGACCTTCAATGATGTCCTCTCGCTAACACGCGGAAAATGTTCGCCTTCTCTTCCATGATGAGACGTGCAAGAATGTTCTATTCACAGCCCGCGTGAACAGTTTTTCCCGACGGCCGTGCGGCGCTTTTTAGTAAGGACGCCGCGCGATGAAGGATCTCTTTCATTACTCGCGCTCATGCGTGACTTTGTGTCAACATCGTAAAGCAAACGCTCATTTTTAGCCTCAACACAAAACCACTGCAAAAAGTGAAATCTAAGTAAGATGAAATATGTCAAATAAGGGTGATATTTGCTTATTTTCTGTCTGATAAGATCATTCTTCTCACTAAGCAGATTTGATGTTAGAGTGTTTTACTTGTTTTAAGTGTTTTGCTCCTAAATGATGTCAGTAAGATATTACAGCTTGTTGCTGAGATTTGATGAGCTATATTGAGTAAAACATGCTTGAAACTAGAATATCAACTGTTGCAAAGCTGTGTCATCAACACTCACAAGTAGGGATGTCCGATAATGGCTTTTTGCCGATATCCGACATTCCGATATTATCGGCCGATAAATGCGTTAATAATAATAATAATAATGGATTAGATTTATATAGCGCTTTTCTAGACACTCAAAGCGCTTCACAGAGAAGTGAGAACCCATCATTCATTTTTACAACTCATTCATTCATCATTCATTCTCCGGTGTGAGCGGCACCGGGGGCAAGGGTGAAGTGTCCTGCCCAAGGACACAACGGCAGCGATTTTTGGATGGTAAGAGGCGGGGAGCGAACCTGCAACCCTCAGGTTTCTGGCAAGGCCGCTCTACCCACTACGCCATGCCGCCCGTTAAAATGTAATATCGGAAATTATCGGTATCGGTTTTTTATTATCTGTATCGTTTTTTTGTTTTGTTTTTTTTTTATTACGAAATCAACATAAAAAACACAAGATACACTTACAATTAGTGCACCAACCCAAAAAAACCTCCCTCCCCCCATTTCTTTCTGTTATCAATATTCTGCTTCCTACATTATATATCAATATATATCAATACAGTCTGCAAGGGATACAGTCCGTAAGCACACATGATTGTGCGTGCTGCTGCTCCACTAATAGTACTAACCTTTAACACTTCATTTGACTCATTTTCATTAATTACTAGTTTCTATGTAACTGTTTTTTATATTGTTGTACTTTCTTTTTTATTCAAGAAAATGTTTTTAATTTAGTTATCTTATTTTATTATTATTTTTAAAAAGTACCTTATCTTCACCATACCTGGTTGTCCAAATTAGGCATAATAATGTGTTAATTCCACAACTGCATATATCGGTTGATATCGGTATCGGTTTATATCGGTATCGGTAATTAAAGAGTTGGACGATATCGGAATATCGGCAAAAAGCCATTATCGGACATCCCTACTCACAAGTATAAAACTACTTTTTTAAAGTCATCATTTCTTATTTCAAGCGTGAAAAAAAATCATGATTATGTCAAGATAATGGCACTAGCATTTAATTCATTTAAGAATATTTTTCAACATATTGAGCAAAAATGTCTTTTTTTTTTCCTACCAAGAAAAGTGCACTTGTTATTAGTGAGAATATACTTATTTTAAGCTATTTTGGGGTTCATTGAGGTTAGCTAATTTTACTTGTGTTGGAAAGTCTTGACAAGCCGAATTTTCTTGTTCTATTGGCAGATAATTTTGCTTAGTTCAAATAAAATACCCCTCATTTTT
>NC_084752.1:43101312-43122113 GCF_033978785.1 Entelurus aequoreus | reverse complement strand
TGTGTAGAGCTCGGCAGGGTAACCACGTAATACTCCACGTCAGCAGGTGGCAGCAGGTAGTTCATTGCTTTGTAAAAGTCGGAATGTGTCGGGTGAGACGAGGACGGTTTGTTGTGATCACAATATGCAGGTAAAAATGTATATAATGCTTAAACCAAAAATGAACATAAAGGAAAAGGCAATGAAGCATAGGGATGGCTCTGCAAAACACAACTAAAACTGAGTTGGCTACCAAGTAAACAGAAACAGAATGCTGGACGACAGCAAAAACTTACGGCATCCACAAAGCACATCCGTACATGACATGACAGTCAACAATGTCCACACAAAGAAGGATAGCAACAACGTAAATAGCCTCGCTTGCTAACACAAAACAGGTGCTTATTTTCTGTCTGATAAGATAATTCTTCTCACTAAGCAGATTTGATGTTGGAGTGTTTTACTTGTTTTAAGTGTTTTGCTCCTAAATGATGTCAGTAAGATATTACAGCTTGTTGCTGAGATTTGATGAGCTATATTGAGTAAAACATGCTTGAAACTAGAATATCAACTGTTTGCAAAGCCGTGTCATCAACACTCACAAGTAGAAAACTACTTTTTTAAAGTAATATATCCTCTAGAGGGGGGGGGGGGGGGGGGGTGGTTACCCACATATGTGGTCCTCTCCAAGGTTTCTCAGAGTCATTCACATCGACGTCCCACTGGGGTGAGTTTTCCTTGCCCTTATGTGGGCTCGGTACCGAGAATGTCGTTGTGGCTTGTGCAGCCCTTTGAGACACTTGTGATTTAGGGCTATATAAATAAACGTTGATTGATTGATTGATTGACTATTTTCTTACTTCAAGCATGAAATAAACAATCATGACTTTGACACAATTGTGTCTCATAATTAAAACAGATGACAGCCAAATGGACTTTGCTGTTTTATTTCCAATGAAACAATAGAACATACGTACTCATATAGTAGTACAGTTGGCACAGTACAGTAAACTGACAGTTAAAACATTTAACATGTGACATTTTTAACTATTTTGAACAAAAATAGTTCATGCACATTCAGATGAATTCTTCAAAATTACAATAAAAAATAATTATATATGTATATATGCGCACTATTTGACTGAAAGAGCACGCACTTGGCGCGATGATGTCATGTTATCCATGGAAAAATGCATTTTTAGACAATATGATTTGCCTGAGCGGCTAGGAGACCCCGAGAGTAACAAGCGCTTGCCTTGTTGCCTTTCCATTAAGAACAATAAACTAGTTTTTAGTATAAGTTTGCTGGTTTCAAGAAATGTAATGCCGAGTGCATATCATTATGTCAAGATAATGGCACTAGCATTTACTTCATTTAAGAATATTTTTCAACATATTGAGCAAAAATGTCTCTTTTTTTTTTTCCTACCAAGAAAAGTGCACTTGTTATTAGTGAGAATATACTTATTTTAAGCTATTTTTGGGTTCATTGAGGTTAGCTAATTTTACTTGTTTTGGAAAGTCTTGACAAGCTGAATTTTCTTGTTCTATTGGCAGATAATTTTTGCTTAGTTCAAATAAAATACCCCCTCTTTTTTGTAATTTTTTAAAATTGTTTTGACCACTGACTTTTTGCAGTGCACTTTCAGATAAATTCTACAAAATTACAATAAAAACAATTTGTCCGGGGGCCGGGCTGTATATATGCGCACTAATTGACTGAAAGAGCACGCACTTGGTGCGATGATGTCATGTTATCCATGGAAAAATGCATTTTTATACAATATGATTTGCCTGAGCGGCTAGGAGACCCCGAGAGTAACAAGCGCTTGCCTTGTTGCCTTTCCATTAAGAACAATAAACTAGTTTTTAGTATAAGTTTGCTGGTTTCAAGAAATGTAATGGCGAGCGCATATCATTATGTCAAGATAATGGCACTAGCATTTACTTCATTTAAGAATATTTTTCAACATATTGAGCAAAAAGTAGAGGTGTCCGATAATATCGGCCTGCCGATATTATTGGCCGATATATGCGTTAAAATGTAATATCGGAAATTATCGGTATCGGTTTTTTTATTATCGGTATCGTTTTTTTTTGTTTTTTTTTTAATTAAATCAACATAAAAAACACAAGATACACTTACAATTAGTGCACCAACCCAAAAAACCTCCCTCCCCCCATTTACACTCATTCACACAAAAGGGTTGTTTCTTTCTGTTATTAATATTCTGCTTCCTACATTATATATCAATATATATCAATACAGTCTGCAAGGGATACAGTCCGTAAGCACACATGATTGTGCGTGCTGCTGCTCCACTAATAGTACTAACCTTTAACAGTTAATTTTACTAATTTTCATTCATTATTAGTTTCTATGTAACTGTTTTTATATTGTTGTACTTTCTTTTTTATTCAAGAAAATGTTTTTAATTTATTTATCTTATTTTACTAATTTTTTAAAAAAGTACCTTATCTTCACCATACCTGGTTGTCCAAATTAGGCATAATAATGTGTTAATTCAACGACTGTATATATCGGTTGATATCGGTATCTGTAATTAAAGAGTTGGACAATATCGGATATCGGCAAAAAGCCATTATCGGACATCCCTAGCGAAAAGGTCTCGTTTTTTTTCCTACCAAGAAAAGTGCACTTGTTATTAGTGAGATTATACCTTATTTTAAGCTATTTTTGGGTTCATTGAGGTTAGCTAATTTGACTTGTTTTGGAAGTCTTGACAAGCCGAATTTTCTTGTTCTATTGGCAGATAATTTTGCTTAATTCAAATAAAATACCCCTCATTTTTGTATTTTTTTCCCTTGTTTTTGAACACTGACTTTTTGCAGTGTAGGTCACATGATTGCCACCCGCCTATATGAACAAACCCCATAAGTCAAATTGTAATTGGTTCCATGCACTCTCCAAAACGACCCCAATTTGAGCAAGATTGGTTGAAAAACAAGCAAAGGGGCGGGGCTTTGCGACTAATTAACCATAAGCCAGTGACCATTGTGTCAAGAGTTTGAAACTTGAGGATATCTGTACTACGTCTTCCGAAGCCTTTTGACGGCGACCCGTAGGGGGCGCCACACATGTCATTTCCAGTCCAAACGAGGGCCTTAATGAGCACGTTCGTGATGTTCCCTTCGCCAGGCTCCAGCTAATCCGAGGGTCTCTAAAGTGGCGTGTGCTGGATATTAGGGGGGGGGGGGGGGGGGGGGGGGGGGGGCAGAGGATGAGGTAGAGGTGCGGATGCGTGGGTGGACAGGCGTGCGCCGGTGACAGATAGCTGGCATTTGAGGGTGTCAGCTGGCACCGTCGGCAGAGGGATGAGCGTGGCGCTTGAGGAGAGCCTAAGAGTGAATGACTTAATGGGCTGCGTGGCTCACTTTGGCTGCCGGGCTACCTCTAATGGCCTCGCCGCACACTTAGATTAGACAGCGGGAGGGGGGGGGGGGGACTTGCAAACACTACACACACACACTGCACTGGCGGGTTATGAGCCCAAGATGATTAACAGCTAATTAAGGTCCAATCTGGAGAGGCCATTAAAAGGCTCTCGGAGTAAAGGATGGCGCGCCAAACGGCAGCTTGTTTTCGTAGCTTCTCGCTCGGCAATAAAAGTAATCCACCTTAAGTTATTGCACACGCCGCGATGGCAAGAGATAAACTGCACTTCAGTGCACTCTCACTCGCTTAGCCCAGTGTCACCGCACTGGAGAGTACTCCTCTGACACTATATCTTCTTGCTAACTTGGACGGACTTTAGAGTAGTAAGTGTACAGCTGGTGCAGCAGCATAGATTTACTGTCGACACGCACGCATTCATGTCTTAGATAGCTGTGGTGTGTCGTGCCCAGCTTAGTGTCACTGCATGTGGAAGCTGCGGTTCATTGACATGTACAGCCGAACCTCGATGTACGAACTTAATTGGGTCTTGAACATGGTGCGTCAATCAAAATCCCTACAAGAAGAAATGTAAACATGAATAGTTGGTTCAAGCCTTGACTAAAGTCCTTCTGTTAGTAAATGCACATTCCGAAGACACAATAGTGTGTGTGGTGTGTGCGTGCGTGCGTGCGTGTAGCGTGCGTGAGCGTGCGTGCGTGCGTGCGTGCGTGCGTGCTGTGCGTGCGTGCGTGCGTGCGTGCGTGCGTGTGTGTGTGTGTGTGTGTGTGTGTGTGTGTGTGTGTGCGTGCGTGCGTGCGTGCATACATACCTGCAAAAAGTGAAACCTAAGTAAGATGAAATATGTCAAATAAGGGTGATATTTGCTTATTTTCTGTCTGATAAGATCATTCTTCTCACTAAGCAGATTTTATGTTAGAGTGTTTTACTTGTTTTAAGTGTTTTTGCTCCTAAATGATGTCAGTAAGATATTACAGCTGAGATTTGATGAGCTATATTGAGTAAAACATGCTTGAAAACTAGAATATCAACTGTTGCAAAGCTGTGTCATCAACACTCACAAGTAGAAAACTACTTTTTTAAAGTCATCATTTCTTATTTCAAGCATGAAAACAAAATCATGATGCCGAGCGCATATCATTATGTCAAGATAATGGCACTAGCATTTACTTCATTTAAGAATATTTTTCATCATATTGAGCAAAAAAGGTCTCAACTTTTTTTTCCCTACCAATTAAAGTGCACTTGTTATTAGTGAGAATATACTTATTTTAAGGTATTTTTGGGTTCATTGAGGTCAGCTAATTTTACTTGTGTTGGAAAGTCTTGACAAGCCACATTTTCTTGTTCTATTGCAGATAATTTTGCTTAGTTCAAATAAAATACCCCTCATTTTTGTATTTTTTTTCTTGTTTTTGAACACTGACTTTTTGCAATGTATGACATCATCGCACCAAGTGCGTGCTCTTTCAGTCAATTAGTGCGCAAGGACTATATATATATATATATATATATATATATATATGTATATGTGATATATGTATATATATATATATATATATATATATATATATATATATATATTATATGTATTATAATATATATATATATATATATATATATATATATATATATATATATATATATATATATATATATATATATATATGTATGTATATTAGGGCTGCAACAACTAATCGATTAAAATCGATTATTAAAATAGTTGCCGATTAATTTAGTCATCGATTCGTTGGATCTATGCTATGCGCATGCGCAGAGGCTTTTTTTTTTTTTTTTAACTTAACCTTTATTTATAAACTGCAACATGTACAAACAGCTGAGAAACAATAATCAAAATAAGTATGGTGCCAGTATGCTGTTTTTTTTCCAATAAAATACTGGATAGGATAGAAATGTAGTTTGTCTCTTTTATCCGATTATTAATCGATTAATCGAAGTAATAATCGACAGATTAATCGATTATCAAATTAATCGTTAGTTGCAGCCCTAATGTTATATATATATATATATATATATATATATATATATATATATATATATATATATATATATATATATATATATATATATATATATATATATATATATATATACACAGCCCGGCCACCAACAAAATTGTTTTAATTGTAATTTTGAATTAAATGTTTAAATATTAACTGTCAGTTTACTGTACTGTGCCAACTGTACTACTATATGAGTACGTATGTTCTATTGTTTCATTGGAAATAAAACAGCATTGGGCAGTCATCTGTTTTAATTATGAGACACAATTGTGTCAAAAGTCATGATTTTTTTTTTTTCATGCTTGAAATAAGAAATGATGACTTTTAAAAAAGTAGTTTTCTACTTGTGAGTGTTGATGACACAGCTTTGCAACAGTTGATATTCTAGTTTCAAGCATGTTTTACTCAATATAGCTCATCAAATCTCAGCAACAAGCTGTAATATCTTACTGACATCATTTAGGAGCAAAACAAGTAAAACACTCTAACATCAAATCTGCTTAGTGAGAAGAATGATCTTATCAGACAGAAAATAAGCAAATATCACCCTTATTTGAGATATTTCATCTTACTTAGATTCCACATTTTGCAGTATTGTAAATGGAGGAGTTTGTAAGTGGAGCTTCCACCAGAGAAGGATCTCCTCCCACTTTTCCAACATGATAGCAATCAGCCCTCGCGTACGAGTCGAGGTGGTGGACGTGCTGCTGAGATCAGGGACCTGCTTGTTGTTTTGTTTTGCTAGCAGAGGGGTGGACATGGAGGTTAAGAACCTGATCCTGCCTTGGTCAGATAAGTCCAGGTGTCTGGGCTCTGTCTGCCTCGGTCTCTGACAGGCCATTATATATCGCTGCTCTGCTCAGCATTAGCGCGGTGGCAGACGTGTGTGTGCTCTCGTCTCGGCGTAGACATTTTTACCCCTGTCATGTGTCGTCTTTGCGGTAGTAAGTCTTAAAGAGTAGTGCTTGATAAGTCATCTCGCTTGTCTTCAATGTTTACCATTGAAAAATGCTTGTTATGGTTTGTATGTTTCATTTCATTTACACTCGTACTATGTAAAACGCTGCCTATAATGAGGGTTGGGTGTCGGGTTCAAACACTGATGACATTTATTAAACAGACAAGAAGCAAGGAATCATGCAGAGACAGAGTTCAAGTACTCTAGTTACTAGGGATGTCTGATAATGGCTTTTTGCCAATATTCCGATATTGTCCAACTCTTTAATTACCGATACCGATATCAACCGATACCGATATCAACCGATATATACAGTCGTGGAATTAACACATTATTATGTCTAATTTGGACAACCAGGTATGGTGAAGATAAGGTACTTTTTAAAAAAAATTATAAAATAAAATAAGATAAATAAATTAAAAACATTTTCTTGAATAAAAAAGAAAGTAAAACAATATAAAAACAGTTACATAGAAACTAGTAATTAATGAAAATGAGTAACATTAACTGTTAAAGGTTAGTGCTATTAGTGGAGCAGCAGCACGCACAATCACGTGTGCTTACGGACTGTATCCCTTGCAGACTGTATTGATATATATTGATTTATAATGTAGGAAGCAGAATATTAATAACAGAAAGAAACAACCCTTTTGTGTGAATGAGGTTTTTTGGGTTGGTGCATTAATTGTAAGTGTATCTTGTGTTTTTTATGTTGATTTAATTTAAAAAACAAAAAAACCCGATACCGATAATAATAAAAAACGATACAGATAATTTCCGATATTACATTTTAGCGCATTTATCAGCCGATAATATCGGCAGGCCGATATTATCGGACATCCCTACTAGTTACAGATCCAACCTACGCTCTATAAGGTACAGCCCACATGCTCCTCTATTTATTTGGGAGGTCCCTGGTTACATCACTGAAGCTTCTGCTGAAGAAAGGGGGGAAATCTCAGCAGCCCCAGTTAGACACAATATATGACTATTCATGAAATGGAAATGTGCTGACGCTCGTGATATCGCCCTGTCACTGCTCTGTCTGCGTCACGGTACTCGATGTTCTGTACACAAAACACAGATACGAGACGATGTCCCTTTGCACAGATAGAAAAGTACAACTTCAGCACAATTGACAATAACTATAGCAACGGCCTTTAAGCGTAAGAGTTGTGTGATAACTTACACATAATTATTCCAACAATGTGTGGAACATTCCGTCGCTACTACAGAGTTCCGATTCACGCAAAATCAAACTGATCCGACATTTGATACCTTTGTTATATGAGACGTCACGTCCAATCGCAGACCAAGCACGAGGCGGACTGAATCGGAGTCTTCCGGCACCGATCAAAGTCGCGAATACTGATTAGCATTAGCAATTTTACATGGCGATTTCACAATACGAAGGTCCCGGGTTCGATCCCGCGCTCGGGGATCTTTCTGTGTGGAGTTTGCATGTTCTCCCCGTTACATTTGCTTGATTGTAAAAGATACACGACTATGGAGGAGCTCGTCTGAGAAGTAGAAAGATGTTCATGTGTTGTTAATATTCAGTGTTTTATTGTTCATAGTTAATATTGTAAATCCCACGTAAAAAAGCAGCGATGTTCATATGTTGTTAATATTCAGTGTTTTATTGTTCATAGTTAATATTGTAAATCCCACGTAAAAAAGCAGCGATGTTCATATGTTGTTAATATTCAGTGTTTTATTGTTCATAGTTAATATTGTAAATCCCACTTTCTTTATTTTCATGTACATTTTGGGTGCCCTATCATTATCAGTGGTCTGATTTTGTGACTTTTGGTATTTGTTTTCCTGAAAAAAAGGGAGCCAAACACACATACTGTACAGCAGGTTTTTACATTTAAATGTATATATATTATTTATACACACATACACATTGGCCCCCCCCAGACCCATTTTTTTCTCTCAATGTGGCCCCAGAGTCAAAATATTTGCCCAGATCTGTGCTAGAATGCAGACACCAACCACTGTTAACCAAAGTGGGACGAATAATGCCCTTTTATTTTATTTCTTTAGTCGGCACACTGCAAAAAGTCAATGTTCAAAAAAAGGGAAAAAAAATACAAAAATTTGGGGTATTTTACTCGAACTAAGCAAAATTATCTGCCAATAGAACGAGAAAATTTGGCTTGTCAAGACTTTCCAAAACAAGTAAAATTAGCTAATCTCAATAAAGCCCAAAATAGCTTAAAATAAGTATATTCTCACTAATAACAAGTGCACTCTTCTTGGTAGAAAAAAAAAATAGACCTTTTTACTAGGGATGTCCGATAATGGCTTTTTGCCGATATCCGATATTCCGATATCGTCCAACTCTTTAATTACCGATACCGATATCAACCGATACCGATATATACAGTCGTGGAATTAACACATTATTATGCCTAATTTGGACAACCATGTATGGTGAAGATAAGGTACTTTTTTTAAAAAATAATAAAATAAGATAACTAAATTAAAAACATTTTCTTGAATAAAAAAGAAAGTAAAACAATATAAAAACAGTTACATAGAAACTAGTAATTAATGAAAATGAGTAAAATTAACTGTTAAAGGTTAGTACTATTAGTGGAGCAGCAGCACGCACAATCATGTGTGCTTACGGACTGTATCCCTTGCAGACTGTATTGATATATATTGATATATAATGTAGGAACCAGAATATTGATAACAGAAAGAAATGGGGGGGAGGGATGTTTTTTGGGTTGGTGCACTAATTGTAAGTGTATCTTGTGTTTTTTATGTTGATTTAATAAAAAAAACAAAAAAAAACGATACAGATAATAAAAAAACCGATACCGATAATTTCCGATATTACATTTTAACGCATTTATCGGCCGATAATATCGGCTGGCCGATATTATCGGACATCCCTACTTTTTACTCAATATGTTGAAAAATGTTCTTAAATGAAGTAAATGCTAGTGCCATTATCTTGACATAATGATATACATTTCTTGAAACGTATACTAAAAACTAATTTATTGTTCTTAATGGAAAGGCAACAAGGCAAGCGCTTGTTACTCTCGGGGTCTCCTAGCCGCTCAGGCAAATCATATTGTCTAAAAATGCATTTTTCCATGGATAACATGACATCATCGCGCCAAGTGCGTGCTCTTTCAGTCAATTAGTGCGCATATATACAGCCCGGCCCTCGGCCAAACTTTTTTTAATTGTAATTTTCAGGAATTTATCTGAATGTGCATGAACTATTTCTGTTCAAAATTGTTTGAAATGTTAAATGTTTAAATATTAACTGTCAGTTTACTGTACTGTGCCAACTGTACTACTATATGAGTACGTATGTTCTATTGTTTCATTGGAAATAAAACAGCAAAGTCCATTTGGCTGTCATCTGTTTTAATTATAAGACAGAATTGTGTCAAAGTCATGATTTTATTTATTTCATGCTTGAAATAAGAAATGATGACTTTAAAAAAGTAGTTTTCTACTTGTGAGTGTTGATGACACAGCTTTGCAACAGTTGATATTCTAGTTTCAAGCATGTTTTACTCAATATAGCTCATCAAATCTCAGCAACAAGCTGTAATATCTTACTGACATCATTTAGGAGCAAAACACTTAAAACAAGTAAAACACTCTAACATCAAATCTGCTTAGTGAGAAGAATGATCTTATCAGACAGAAAATAAGCAAATATCACCCTTATTTGAGATATTTCATCCTACTTAGATGTCACTTTTTGCAGTGCAGACCACTTCTTGGTTCAAGGAGTAGCAGACTCCAGAAAAGGGGCGTCGTCATAATTCAGTTGATGCCAAAGTGACTCCAAAAGTGAAAATAAGTGCATATGCAATCTGCACTTGTATCCCGGTCCTCGCCAAACGTCTGCAAAGCGTCTTTCTTGTCCCACGCGCCGCCGCTTTGCAGAGTTTGACCGCAAGTGCAGCATTTATTTAAAAAAGAGGGAAAACGAGGAAGCATTCTTGTCTGAATCAGTGAAATTCTACAGATCTCATTGGCGGCCCTAAAGTTCATGTTTGCTTCTTTTCACTCATCTTTGCTCTTGTCGTGTTGCTGCTGACAGGCCGGCAAACCACTTTCTCACGTGCACACACACACACACACACACACACACACACACACACACACACACACACACACACACACACACACACACACACACACACACACACACACACACACACACACACACACACACACACACTGGAGAGCCAAGCAGCGTTCTCGTGCTTGTGGCCTTTTACGAAGCATGTGTTCGCTTGCAGACGTGAGCTTGAAGTGTCTTTCGAGGAAACACTTTGCTGGTGTTGAACGGGCGCAGACAAGTGAGTGACGGCTCAGACGTCCGGGCGCGGGAGTTTTGCCACATGCTGAACTCGCTCGCTGCGAGTCACCGCCATGTGTAAGATAACTCTCAATAGCCAGGGAGATCATTGTCGTCTTTCCCATAACAAATACCGCATTTTTCGGACTATAAAATCCTTTCATTTTCTCAAAACTCGACAGTGCGCCTTATAACCCGGTGCGCCTAATGTACGGAATAATTCTGGTTGTGCTTGCCGACCTCAAAGCAATTTTATTTGGTGCTTGGTGAAATAATAGGTGTGACCAGTAGATGGCAGTCACACATAAGAGATACGTGTAAACTGCAAGATGACGCCAGTAAACAACACCAAAACTTTAAATGTTCCTTTGAGAATATAGAACATTACACACTGCAAAAAGTGAAATTTAAGTAAGATTAAATATCTCAAATAAGGGTGATATTAGCTTATTTTCTGTCTGATAAGATCATTTTTCTCACTAAGCAGATTTTATATAAAGCTGCGTCATCAACACTCACAAGTATAAAACTACTTTTTTTTAAAGTAATCATTTCTTATTTCAAGCATGAAATAAAAAAAAATCATGACTTTGACACAATTGTGTCTCATAATTAAAACAGATGACAGCCAAATGGACTTTGCTGTTTTATTTCCAATGAAACAATAGAACATACGTACTCATATAGTAGTGCAGTTGTTATTAGTGAGAATATACTTATTTTAAGGTATTTTTGGGTTCATTGAGGTTAGCTAATTTTACTTGTTTTGGAAAGTCTTGACAAGCCACATTTTCTTGTTCTATTGCCAGATAATTTTGCTTAGTCCAAATAACAGGCATGTGATTTTTCCGTCTAAAGTCGGAATTCCGTCTTTTTTAATCTCGGGGGAAAAAAAAAATAATCTCCCGTTTTTCCGTTTTTTTTTCCCGACCCTAAATCAAGATTCGAGACGTAGTTTATATTACGCCGTAGTTGATTGGTCGATATGTTCCTTGTGACCAATCAGGACATCTGTTATGAATGATGACGTTAATAACGTCATCATACATAATGGTTACTACGGCCATTTTCCATATGTAAACAATGTCGGTTCTCGAGAGAAAGGACGCTTTACGAGTAAAAGAAATTGATAAACATGTCAAAAATAAGTTTCGATGGGACTGGATGGAAAGGAAAATCACTGATACTGTTGGGAAGAAGGAAGTTACGACTTTGTTCGGTGATTTTATTCGGAAAATCGATCGTCCCGGAAAGGTTTTGTGCACGTGGTGTCATGATAATATTGAGTATGGATCACGAGGTTTCAAGGCTTTGGAAGTACATGTGAAACGCCAAAAACATAAACAACTTAAAGCAAGGAAAACAAACTTTTCACTAGCTGGTACTTTTGGATGTCAACCGAAAGTGAGCAAACCTTACGGACTTCATCTTTTGTTTACATCAGAGGAAAGATCCACCCAAACAACCCACTTCAGTTGCAGACAGGGTTGTTAATAATGAGGTAAGCTAAACAATATTTGCTTGCGAAATACGCATGTTTGTTTTAAATATTAACCAATTATTGCTTAGCGAAATATAAATGGGTTTTTCTAAAAAGAAAAAGCCACGTGAAAATATATTATGAAATTACAGAAATTCAAAGAGTCGCATTATTGATTCCAGTTAACAATTTATTTGAAATAAATGTGCATATAATACTATTTTGTAATATTAAGTTCTTATGTAGTCTGTTGAAACTATTGTCAGTGGTGTAACAATCTTGAAGGTAAATATTTTCACACTTGTTTCATGCAATATGTCAGAGTCCTCACATTATTATTATTTCCTATTTTCAAATATGAGTAAACAATACTAAACATGTTTAATTATTTTCATAAATGTATATGCTATTTTGGCGAAAAGAATGAAATGTTTACATTACATGACATGAACTGAAGTAATGTGGTAATACTGTAAATAAAGTGTAGATAATAACACTGATCAATGTGACACCTGTGGATGTGAAATGAACACAAGATGTAAATATTAGTGACTAAATACTGTTGGGACTGAACCATATACAGTGATTCATTATTATAATTGGGTTATGTATGTTCTATTAATGATGTTTTTCATGTCTTTAAACACTAAAATATGTTCTTCAAATGGTGCTGTCTTTGTTAATTTTAGCATGTTAAATTGGTGAAAAACCAGGAGCTTCGTCCCCCAGACCGCCGGAAATTTTTTCAGTCTTTTTCATTGTGGTCAAATCACATGCCTGAAATAAAATACCCCTATTTTTTTTCTTGTTTTTGAACACTGACTTTTTGCAGTGCACACGGTACACAAAAATATTTGAAAATGTTTTTAGTACAACTTCGGTAAACTATGAAGCCACACCGCTTGATGGACTGTGGGTGCATTAAACATAGGAGTATTATTATGCTGTGTGTATAAGGACTGCAAAATGACACCTATTAGCAGACTTATTACCTGGCATTTTGTTTCACAATATTATGCAAAACCAACGTTTCTTAACTTCTAGTACCTGCTCTGTATTTGGGATCTGCATAAGTCCTGAAAATGTGCGCATGTCCGCCACTGTAGTCGATAAGCTTCTTCTTTTTCTCTATCTTCTTGTTATGTGACATTCATCCTCCACTCTTGCCATTTCTAATATAAAGTAGTGTAAAGTCCTTACTTATATCTGTCAGTAAACTCACCATGAAAGCATTAAAGGCCTACTGAAATGATTTTTTTTTATTTAAACGGGAATAGCAGATCCATTGTATGTGTCATACTTGATTATTTCGCGATATTGCCATATTTTTGCTGAAAGGATTTAGTAGAGAAAATCGACGATAAAGTTCGCAACTTTTGCTCGCTGATAAAAAAAAGCCTTGCCTGTAGCGGAAGTAGCGTGACGTCACAGGAGCTAGTATTCCTCACAATTCCCCGTTGTTTACAATGGAGCGAGAGAGATTCGGACCGAGAAAGTGGCGATTACCCCATTAATTTGAGCGAGGATGAAAGATTCGTAGATGAGGAACGTTACAGTGAAGGACTAGAGAGGCAGTGATGGACGTATCTTTTTCGCTCTGACCGTAACTTAGGTACAAGCTGGCTCATTGGATTCCACACTCTCTCCTTTTTCTATTTTTCTATTGTGGATCACAGATTTGTATTTTAAACCACCTCGGATACTATATCCTCTTGAAAATGAGAGTCGAGAACGCGAAATGGACATTTAAAGTGACTGAACATGTAAATACACGATTAATAATATTCAGCTTTGCGAAGCTAAAAAAATAGAAGCTAACCTAGCAACGTAGCCAACGTGATAGCATAGCAGTCTCAAATGCAGATAGAAACTACATTTAAAAAAACCCTGACTGGATGGATAGACAGAAGATCAAAAATACTATTAAACCATGAACATGTAAATACACGATTAATAATATTCAGCTTTGCGAAGCTAAAAAATAGAAGCTAACCTAGCAACGTAGCCAACGTGATAGCATCAGTCTCAAATGCAGATAGAAATTAAATTAAAAAAAACCCTGACTGGATGGATGGACAGAAGATCAAAAATACTATTAAACCATGAACATGTAAATACACGATTAATAATATACAGCTTGGCGAAGCTAAAAAAACAGAAGCTAACTTAGATGCGGCGGCGGGCGTACTCACTGTAGTGCGTCTGCTATCCTGCTCAAAACACAACACAACCTCCTGGTGTTGGTGTTGCTGTAGTCCGCCGCTCCACCGATCGCACCTACAACTTTCTTATTTGCAGTCTCCATTGTCCATTAAACAAATTGCAAAAGATTCACCAACACAGATGTCCAGAATACTGTGGAATTTTGTCGAAGAGGTATTTGAATTGGGTCCAAACACTTCCCTTGACCTCGTGACGTCACGCGCATACGTCATCATACCGCGACGTTTTCAAGCGGAAGTTTCCTGGGAAGTTTAAAATGTCACTTTATAAGTTAACCTGGCCGTATTGGCATGTGTTGCAATGTTAAGATTTCATCATTGATATATAAACTATCAGACTGCGTGGTCGCTAGTAGTGGCTTTCAGTAGGCCTTTAAAACATACCGGTGTAGTGAGTTTACATTATTCACCCAAGGAACTTTAGTTATTAGAGAGTTGCGGTCAGACGTTTTTTTCACGGGACACATTTCGGGCGTTGTTGTTGCACTAGTGAACAAGACTCCGAGGTACTTGAACTCCTCCACTTGGGGCAGGGTCTCCTCCCCAACCCGGAGATGGCACCCCACCCTTTTCCGGGGGAGAACCATGGACTCGGACTTGGAGGTGCTGATTCCCATCCCAGTCGCTTCACACTCGGCTGCGAACCGATCCACGTTCTCCAAATACTCTTTTGATTAGTCCTACTCACACTTTTTTTTTTAGTTCACTGCATCACTCCAGCTCACGACTATATGTGAGTGGCGTGAAGAAAAGCTGCGAATCGCATGCAATCGGTCGTCTGTGAGACCGCGAGACCTCACAGTGTATTTTGACACTTGCACAGCTGCACCACGACAAAGAGCAACCTCAAGCGTGGACGGACGGAAAGTCGTGTTAATGTGACAAAAAGCACATTTTATCCCCCCCTGGAGGAGCGACTTAGGAGTCAACTTATCCTGCAGTCCTTCACGTGTAATCTGCTGACAGCTTCTGATCTTGTGAGAGGATTGTTGACGTGCTGGAGTTAATTAAACCAACGCAGCATGTCGCGGAGCAAAACTGTAGGAAGTGTGAAAGCAGGCGTTCTACACTGCAAAAAGTCAGTGTTCAAATACAAGAAAAAAACAAACAAAATGAGGGGTATTTTATTTAAATTATCTGCTAAACCAGACCTGGGCATTCTGCATCCCTGTCCGGCCCGCGTGAGGCCAATTGTAAATTACAAAATACATTTAACAAAGTATCTATGTCGAGTGTGCAATACAACGGTGCTGCTTTTGTTTTGAAAAGCGTTATTTGTATTACCGTATTTCCTTGAATAGCCGCAGGGGCGCTAATTAATTTAAAACCTCCTGTCACTCCGGCGTTTACCGGAAGCCTGCGGGATGGCCGTGCATGCGGTAATTGTTTTAAAACCTCTTCTCACTCCGGCGTTTACCAAAAGGAATGTGGTAAATTTAGGCGTGCGCTTTGAGTGTGATGTAAGCATACCATCATGAAAAGCACATTTAATAAAAAGAACATTATTATGGTCTTACCTGTACTTATAAATGGAGTCCATTTGCAGCTCCTTCTGACCAAAAGCATCGATAACTTGTTTATAGAAGTCTTCCTTATTTTCTTTCTTCCGTTTTAAAAGTCTCTCTGTCTCGATGGAGATATTCCTTTAATTATTACCTCCTGCTTCCATTGAAAGTCCAGTTTAGAAAACTTTTATTTTAGATACCGGTATGTAATCCTCCATGTTAAAAAAAAAAAATCTCTTGCTGCGTGTAGTCACTTTTTCTGCAGTACCGGAAGTCGCAAGAAGGATCACTAGCGCGGTAGCGCCCTCTACCACCAGGAGGCGGGAGTCATTTAATGACTTATACAGTATTTGACACACGCAGCTACGGTATATTAATAGAACATAGCTGCTTACTGTTCTTTTTAGCATACTGTACCGGTATTCAATAGCTTGGACCTTAAATCCTACTGAATAGCTCTTTATCTTTTTTCCTTTGTGCGATTGCAAACTACTGAAAGCAGCTTCCTCCATTTTGAAAATGAGGACAGGTAAAGCGTCACTCGTGACGTAACGAATTTGACCCGGCGGAAGTTCTAGCCATATGCTAAATATTTTGCGAAACGAGTTTGACCCGGCGAAAATTATAGACATGCGATAATAAAATTAATATTTTGCGAAACGAATTTGATCCGGCGTTAATAATGAACCGGCGATAAGGCCAAGCGTGCGTTAATTATTTTGAGAAACGAGTTTGACGAGCGAATACTATATTCCCTGCGCCAATTCAAGGAAATACGGTACTTCCGTGTGGACGTATGCGCGTGCGTGATTGTGAGTGAATGTGAACAGCTGCAATCACAAATTACAAAATAAAGTTGAAAAAACATCTATGTCGTGCGCGCAATACAACTGTGCTGCTTTTATTTTGAAAAGTGTCATTTATGAGCGTATGTCCGTGTGTAACCTGCGAGTGAAGGTGCACAGCGACAAGTGATGCACGGGACGCTAAAAAGAGAAAAGTTGATGACGAACGGCGTGTTTTCAACAAGACATGGACTGCCAAGCAACGTTCCCTCTAAGGCAGGGGTCACCAACGCGGTGCCCGCGGGCACCAGGTAGCCCGTAAGGACCAGATGAGTAGCCCGCTGGCCTGTTCTAAAAATAGCTCAAATAGCAGCACTTACCAGTGAGCTGCCTCTATTTTTTTAATTTTATTTATTTACTAGCAAGCTGGTCTCGCTGTGCTCGACATTTTTAATTCTAAGAGAGACAAAACTCAAGTAGAATTTGAAAATCCAAGAAAATATTTTAAAGACTTGGTCTTCACTTGTTTAAATAAATTCTTTTTTTTTTTTACTTTGCTTCTTATAACTTTCAGAAAGACAATTTTAGAGAAAAAATACAACCTTAAAAATGATTTTAGGATTTTTAAACACATATATCTTTCTACCTTTTAAATTCCTTCCTCTTCTTTCCTGACAATTTAAATCAATGTTCAAGTAAAAAAAATGTTTATTGTAAAGAATAATAAATACATTTAAATTTAAATCTTCATTTTAGCTTCGTTTTTTTCGACGAAGAATATTTGTGAAATATTTCTTCAAACGTATCATGATTAAAATGCAAAAAAATTATTCTGGCAAATCTAGAAAATCTGTAGAATCAAATTTAAATCTTATTTCAAAGTCTTTTGAATTTCTTTGAAAATTTTTGTTCTGGAAAATCTAGAAGAAATAACTATTTGTCTTTGTTAGAAATATAGCTTGGTCCAATTTGTTATATATTCTAACAAAGTGCAGATTGGATTTTAACCTATTTAAAACATGTCATCCAAATTCTAAAATTAATCTTAATCAGGAAAAATTACTAATGATGTTCCATAAATTTTATTTAATTTTTTTTAAAAAGATTCGAATTAGCTAGTTTTTCTCTTCTTTTTTTCAGTTGAATTTTGAATTTTAAAGAGTCGAAATTGAAGATAAACTATGTTTCAAAATTTAATTGTCATTTTTTTCGTGTTTTCTCCTCTTTTAAACCGTTCAATTAAGTGTAAATATCACTAATTATTAATAATAACATAGAGTTAAAGGTAAATTGAGCAAATTGGCTATTTCTGGCAATTTATTTAAGTGTGTATCAAACTGGTAGCCCTTCGCATTAATCAGTGCCCAAGAAGTAGCTCTTGGTTTCAAAAAGGTTGGTGACCCCTGCTCTAAGGTGCGCGCCTGCGCAATCACGCACCGCTCAAGCGTCCTCTGCGCACAGCAAATATATGCCGCGCACCAAATCAAATCCCATCTGAATTCTAAACAAAATAAACATATTTATTTTATGTAATTTTGCAATGCAACTCTGAGTGACTGTGACAACAAGCGGCCCTAACGGTGTTCGTCAACACCGTTCAATTGAACACCGTTCAACTATTGTAACGTCTATCGAGATGCTTCGTGGCCAGGAATTATATCGATCATTTTTGAGCAAAACTGTTTATATTCGGCCATAACCACACCAAAAACATGAGTAAAAAACTTCTATCTCGAAAAACTAGTCATTTTCTGCCGTACAAACCAGGCCAAAACCAACTTGTCATCTGTCACCAACACGCATAGCACTAAACCACTGGTGCGTTTATGGCCACACAAAAAGTCGGACAACTCAAACACCACACAAAGTTACACTATGACTCCTCAGTCATACGTGTGCTTATTTTACTGTCATTTATTATTAATGGTAATTTATTTATATTAGTCATGGAATGCTGTTACTAGAGAAAGTTACAGGAATGCACACTTCATCCTATGCTTACATTTCATTGTGCAACATGAGGATGTTTAAGGGGAACTAAATGTGATCTCTGAAAGGGGTACAAATGACTTCCAAAGCAGTGCTTTTGGTATAAAGTTAAGTTAGGTTAAATGAAAGTATTATTATTATTATTATTTATCTTACGGTATATATAAAAAATAATATTGAGCAAAATTTAATTGAAATATTGACAATGTGGCCCTCCAGCAGTGCTCGGGTTGCTCATGCGGCCCCCGGTAAAAATTAATTGCCCACCCCTGTGCCAATAGAACAAGAAAATTCGGCTTGTCAAAACTTTCCAAAACAAGTAAAATTAGCTAACTTCAATGAACCCAAAAAGAGCTTAAAATAAGTATATTCTCACTAATAACAAGTGCACTTTTCTTGGTAGATAAAAAAAAAGAGACCTTTTTGCTCAATATGTTGAAAAATATTCTTAAATGAAGAAAATGCTAGTGCCATTATCTTGACATAATGATATGCGCTCGGCATTACATTTCTTGAAACCAGCAAACTTATACTAAAAACTAGTTTATTGTTCTTAATGGAAAGGCAACAAGGCAAGCGCTTGTTACTCTCGGGGTCTCCTAGCCGCTCAGGCAAATCATATTGTCTAAAAATGCATTTTTCCATGGATAACATGACATCATCGCGCCAAGTGCGTGCTCTTTCAGTCAATTAGTGTGCATATATACAGCCCGGCCCCCGGCCCAAAATTTGTGTCATTTTGAGGAATTTATCTGAATGTGCATGAACTATTTCTGTTCAAAATAGTTTAAAATGTTAAATGTTTAAATATTAACTGTCCGTTTACTGTACTGTGCCAACTGTACTACTATATGAGTACGTATGTTCTATTGTTTCATTGGAAATAAAACAGCAAAGTCCATTTGGCTGTCATCTGTTTTAATTATGAGACACAATTATGTCAAAATTCTGATTTTTTGTTCATGCTTAAAATAAGAAAATATGACTTTAAAAAAGTAGTTTTCTACTTGTGAGTGTTGATGACACAGCTTTGCAACAGTTGATATTCTAGTTTCAAGCATGTTTTACTCAATATAGCTCATCAAATCTCAGCAACAAGCTGTAATATCTTACTGATATCATTTAGGAGCAAAACACTTAAAACAAGTAAAACACTCTAACATGAAATCTGCTTAGTGAGAAGAATTATCTTATCAGACAGAAAATAAGCAAATATCACCCTTATTTGAGATATTTCATCTTACTTAGATTTCAATTGTTGCAGTGTAGTTTCTTTCTGAAAATAATTAAGTATTTGTTCCGGGTTAAAATTGTTGCTATCTTAAAAGGTTTTAACATGAGGGCAATGTTTTGATGATTTTAACTGACATACAAGGCTGGAGTGTGAACGTTTGGGCACCGAAAGATTCGATCCGATTCCTGGAGTGACGATTCGATCCAGAATCGATTCTCAATTCAACACGATTCTCCATTCAAACTGATTGTGTTATTTGGTGAAATAATCCTAAATAAACTTGTTGGAAACAGGTCACAGGTTAGAAAAGCTCCTTCTGGTTGCATGGAGATGTCCTAAACCAGGGGTCACCAACCTTTTTGAAACCAAGAGCTACTTCTTGGGTAGTGATTAATGCGAAGGGCTACCAGTTTGATACACACTTAAATAAATTGCCAGAAATAGCCAATTTGCTCAATTTACCTTTAACTCTATGTTATTATTAATAATTAATGATATTTACACTTAATTGAACGGTTTAAAAGAGGAGAAAACACGAAAAAAATGACAATTACATTTTGAAACGTAGTTTATCTTCAATTACGACTCTTTAAAATTCAAAATTCAACCGGAAAAAAGAAGAGAGAAAGTTAAAAAAAAGAATTTATGGAACATCATTAGTCATTTTTCCTGATTAAGATTAATTTTAGAATTTTGATGACATGTTTTAAATAGGTTAAAATCCAATCTACACTTTGTTAGAATATATAACAAATTGGACCAAGCTATATTTCTAACAAAGACAAATCATTATTTCTTCTAGAATTTCCAGAACAAAAATTTTAAAAGAAATTCAAAAGACTTTGAAGTAAGATTTAAATTTGATTCT
>NC_084752.1:43058812-43096312 GCF_033978785.1 Entelurus aequoreus | reverse complement strand
ATCTTCCAATAAGAACAAGAAAATTTGGCTTGTCAAGACTTTCCAAAACAAATATGAGACCTTTTTTTCTCAATATGTTGAAAAATATTCTTAAATGAAGTAAATGCTAGTGCCATTATGTTGACATAATGATATGCGCTCGGCATTACATTTCTTGCATTTTCCCAACCATAACATGACATCATCACGCCAAGTGCCTGCTCTTTCACTCAATTAGTGCGTAAGGAATATATATATATATATATATATATATATATATATATATATATATATATATATATATATATATATATATATATATATATATATATATATATATATATATATATATATATATATATATATATATATATATATATATTTTAGGAGTGTAACGGTACACAAAAATTTTGGTTCGGTACGTACCTCGGTTTAGAGGTCACGGTTCGGTTCATTTTCGGTACAGTAAGAAAACAACAAAATACACATTTTTGGGTTATTTATTTATCAAATTTGCAAAATCTTCCAGCAAAAATATTTTTCTTAGTGTAATATTTGATGTGAAGTAATGGGAACCTTGGATAGGTCAATAATTCATAATAACATTGATTTTGATTCAATATTATGTTTTGAGCAATGACAGTTTGAAAGAAAAAAAACTGCTTTATTTTATTAGTCAACATTGCAACTTTTTCTAAATGACATTTAACCTTTAAGCTTTTTCATTTCACTTTTGTTATGTTTTTGTTTATTTGAATAGTATTTTTAGAATGTGCCGTGGGCCTTTAAAACATTAGCTGTGGGCCGCAAATGGCCTCCGGGGCACACTTTTGACACCCCTGCTATAGATAATAAAACATTAAATGTGATAAATCTATGGATAAAAAGCAGAGCCTGGCGACGCATGCGCGTTTATCATAACTCTCTCTCTCTCTCTCTCTCTCTGCCCCTCCCTCACCAATGCTGCTGTTTGTTTTGTTTTTAACCCCTTCTTAACCCTGAAAGTACATTGAAAATACATGCAACCCTAACTCCAAATGCCGGACATTTGAGGCATTTAAGAAACTCCGCCCTGACAGCTCCGCAAAAGAGGACATGTCCGGTGAAAAGAGGACGTATGGTCAGTCTATCCTAGCCCGTTAGCTGCTAGCATGCCGTGTGTTGTGCCTCGGTGTGCATTGTTTACACAACGTGCGTTACGCTACTTAATATGTCCGTGTGGAAACTCGTTCGGTACACCTCCGACCGAACCGGAACCCCGTACCAAAACGGTTCAATACAAATACACGTACCGTTACACCCCTAAAATATATATATATATATATATATATATATATATATATATATATATATATATATATATATATATATATATATATATATATATATATATATATATATATATATATATATATATTTACAGCCCGACCCCCGACCAATTTTTTTTAATTGTAATTTTGGAGAATTTATCTGAATGTGCATGGACTATTTCTGTTTAAAATAGTTATAAATGTCACATGTTAAATGTTTAAATATTAACTGTCAGTTTGCTCTACTGTCCCAACTGTACTACTATATGAGTACGTATGTTCTATTGTTTCATTGGAAATAAAACAGCAAAGTCCATTTGGCTGTCATCTGTTTTAATTATGAGACACAATTGTGTCAAAGTCATGATTTTTTATTTCATGCTTGAAATAAGAAATGATGACTTTAAAAAAGTAGTTTTCTACTTGTGAGTGTTGATGACACAGCTTTGCAACAGTTGATATTCTAGTTTCAAGCATGTTTTACTCAATATAGCTCATCAAATCTCAGCAACAAGCTGTAATATCTTACTGACATCATTTAGGAGCAAAACACTTCAAACAAGTAAAACACTCTAACATAAAATCTGCTTAGTGAGAAGAATGATCTTATCAGACAGAAAATAAGCAAATATCACCCTTATTTGAGATATTTCATCTTACTTACCGTATTTTTCGGAGTATAAGTCACACCGGACGAAAATGCATAATAAAGAAGGAAAAAACATATATAAGTCGCACTGGAGTATAAGTCGCATTTTTGGGGGAAATGTATTTGCTAAAGCCAACAGCAAGAATAGACATTTGAAAGGCAATTTAAAATGTCTAAAGAATAGTGAACAACAGGCTGAATAAGTGTAAGTTATATGAGGCATAAATAACCAACTGGTATGTTAACGTAACATATTATGGTAAGAGTCATTCAAATAACTATAACATATAGAACATGCTATACGTTTACCAAACAATCTGTCACTCCTAATCGCTAAATCCCATGAAATCTTATACGTCTAGTCTCTTACGTGAATGACATAAATAATATTATTTGATATTTTACGCTAATGTGTTAATAATTTCACACATAAGTCGCTCCTGAGTGTAAGTCGCACCCCCGGCCAAACTATGAAAAAAAACTGCGACTTATAGTCCGAAAAATACGGTAGATTTCAGTTTTTGCAGTGTAGTTATATGCTAGCAAGTTTTGGACCATAACCCATAGGCCAGGGGTCGCAACCCAAAATGCTGAAAGAGCCATATTGGACCAAAAAAAACAAAAACAAATCTGTCTGGAGCCGCAAAAAATTAAAAGCCATATTACATGTGCCATGAGATATAAATTGAATTAAGAGGACTTAAAGGAAACTAAATGAGCTCATATATAGCTACAAATGAGGCATAATGCTGCAATATGTACATATAGCTAGCCTAAATAGCATGTTAGCATCGATTAGCTTGCAGTCATGCAGTGACCAAATATGTCTGATTAGCACTCCACACAAGTCAATAACATCAACAAAACTCACCTTTGTGCACTCATGTACAACGTTAAAAGTGTGGTGGACAAAAATGAGACAGAAAAAGAAGTGGCATAAACACGTCCTAGCAAGTCGAAGAAAGTTATACATGAAAACAGACTGTACGGTGAGTTAAAGGACCCGCCAAAATAAGTAGGACAAAACGGCGCTCGCCAAATACTTGAATCAGTGAAGCATGTTTAATATAAACAGTGCGATTTATAACAATTACGGAGGTTTGTGTCATGTTTGTCCTCATACAGCAGGGGTCGGCAGCCGCATGTGGCTCTTTAGCGCCGCCCTAGTGGCTCTCTGAAGCTTTTTCAAAAATGTATGAAAAATGGAAAAAGATGAGGGGGAAAAAAACAATTTTTTTTGGTTTTAATATGGTTTCTGAATGAGGACAAACATGACACAAACCTCCGTAATTGTTATAAAGCACACTGTTTGTATTAAACATGCTTCACTGATTCGAGTATTTGGCGAGCGCCGTTTTGTCCTACTAATTTTGGCGGTCCTTGAACTCACCTTTAGTTTGTTTCCATGTACAACTTTCTCCGACTTTCTAGGACGTGTTTTATGCCACTTCTTTTTCCGTCTCATTTTGTCCACCCGACTGTTAACGTTGTGCAACTCCACACAAAGGTGAGTTTTGTTGATGTTATTGACTTGTGTGGAGTGCTAATCAGACATATTGGTCACTGCATGACTGCAAGCTAATCGATGCTAACATGCTATTCAGGCTAGCTGTATGTACATATTGCATCATTATGCCTCATTTGAGCTATATTTGAGCTCATTTAGTTTCCTTTAAGTCCTCTTAATTCAATTTATATCTCATGACACACTATCTGTATGTAATATGGCTTCTAATTTGTTGCGGCTCCAGACAGATTTGTTTTTGTATTTTTGCTCCAATATGGCTCTTTCAGCATTTTAGGTTGCCGACCCCTGTCCTACAGAAACCATACTAAAACAAAAAAATTGATTTTTTTTCCCCCCTCATCTTTTTCCATTCTTCATACATTTTTGAAAAATCTCCAGAGAGCCACTAGGGTGGCGCTAAAGAGCCGCATGTGGCTCTAGAGCCGCTGGTTGCCTGCCACAGATGTCACGTGATATCCTGATGTTTTTGTTTCCACGTCCGTCCGTCCGACACCAAAAAGAACAAGCATGACAAAGTTGGCACCGCGCGTAGGAGTCACTACCATTAGTTTCGCCCATTTACTTCTCAATCAGTGTTGTTTACGTTGGAGTCTGCGCCGTAAATTGGGCCACTTAGAAGCGGCTGAGGGCAAATCCGCTATGACATGTTTGTTATAGGGAGAGATGCTCTCCCAATCACCGCCTCTTGGTAGTCTTCCATCTCTTCACAGGGACGAAATGAAGGAAGGTTTCAGGTTCCACTGCAACTCTCACAGTTGTGACCTGTCTAATTAGTGGAGTAACACACACACACACACACCCATCTGGTGCATGTGAATAAAGGAGGGTTCTCCTTCCTTACCTCATCCATGTTTGAGGGGCCCCTTCAGTCCAGGCTGGCTTCAGTGGGACTTTGGGCTTCTCCTTTACAGCAACTTAATAAGCCCTCTAATCAGAGCACTTGTCAACCTCGGGGAGTTGATGCTGGGGATCGAATAACGACAAGGGGAAAAAAAAACGAAAAGGTCTGGGAGAATAAGTGAGAAGGAGACTTTTAGACTCAGGGATCGGTGAATTATCGATGGTTACGCTACCTTCCACGATCCCTCCGTGTGATGGTTTCACTCCTTCTCTGAAGGTGGCGGTAATGCACATTACAACTGCCACGCACACTGCAAAAAGTCACTGTTCAAAAACAAGAAAAAAAATACAAAAGTTAGGGGTATTTTATTTGAACTAAGCAAAATTATCTGCCAATAGGAGAAGAAAATGTGGCTTGTCAAGACTTTCCAGAACAAGTGAAATTAGCTAACCTCAATGAACCCAAAAATACTTTAAAATAAGTATATTCTCACTAATAACAAGTGCACTTTTCTTGGTAGAAAAAAATGAGACCTTTTTGCTCAATATGTTGAAAAATATTCTTAAATTAAATAAATGCTAGTGCCATTATCTTGACATAATGATATGCGCTCGGCATTACATTTCTTGAAACCAGCAAACTTATACTAAAAACTAATTTATTGTTCTTAATGGAAAGGCAACAAGGCAAGCGCTTGTTACTCTCGGGGTCTCCTAGCCGCTCAGGCAAATCATATTGTCTAAAAATGCATTTTTCCATGGATAACATGACATCATCGCGCCAAGTGCGTGCTCTTTCAGTCAATTAGTGCGCATATATACAGCCCGGCCCCCGGCCATAACATTTTTTAATTGTAATTTTGAAGAATTTGTCTGAATGTGCATGAACTATTTCTGTTCAAAATAGTTAGAAATGTTAAATGTTTAAATATTAACTGTCAGTTTACTGTACTGTGCCAACTGTACTACTATATGAGTACGTATGTTCTATTGTTTCATTGGAAATAAAACAGCAAAGTCCATTTGGCTGTCATCTGTTTTAATTATGAGACACAATTGTGTCAAAGTCAGGATTTTGAAATAAGAAATGATTATTTAAAAAAAGTAGTTTTATACTTGTGAGTGTTGATGACACAACAGTTGATATTCTAGTTTCAAGCATGTTTTACTCAATATTAGGGATGTCCGATAATATCGGCCTGCCGATATTATCGGCCGATAAATGCGTTAAAATGTAATATCGGAAATTATCGGTATCGGTTTTTTTATTATCTGTATCGGGTTTTTTGGGGTTTTTTGTGTTTTTTTAATTAAATCAACATAAAAAACACAAGATACACTTACAATTAGTGCACCAACCCAAAAAACCTCCCTCCCCCCATTTCTTCCTGTTATCAATATTCTGCTTCCTACATTATATATCAATATATATCAATACAGTCTGCAAGGGATACAGTCCGTAAGCACACATGATTGTGCGTGCTGCTGCTCCACTAATAGTACTAACCTTTAACAGTTAATTTTACTCATTTTCATTAATTACTAGTTTCTATGTAACTGTTTTTATATTGTTTTACTTTCTTTTTTATTCAAGAAAATGTTTTTAATTTAGTTATCTTATTTTATTATTTTTTTTAAAAAGTACCTTATCTTCACCATACATGGTTGTCCAAATTAGGCATAATAATGTGTTAATTCCACCACTGTATATATCGGTTGATATCGGTATCGGTTGATATCGGTATCGGTTGATATCGGTATCGGTTGATATCGGTATCGGTAATTAAAGAGTTGGACAATATCGGAATATCGGATATCGGCAAAAAGCCATTATCGGACATCCCTACTCAATATAGGTAATCAAATCTCAGCAACAAGCTGTAATATCTTACTGAGATCATTTAGGAGCAAAACACTTAAAACAAGTAAAACACTCTAACATCAAATCTGCTTAGTGAGATGAATGATCTTATCAGACAGAAAATAAGCAAATATCACCCTTATTTGAGATATTTTAATCTTACTTAGATTTCAGTTTTTGCAGTGTGATTATACAAAAATGTAAATGTGTTGACGCTGGTGATATCGCCTTGTCTCTGCTCTGTCTGCGTCACGGCGGTGTTCGGCCTTGGCAGTCAGCAGGCCGTTCCTGGACACAAACCTTGATACCAGACTGGCTTGCAATCGTTGGATTGCCAGCTTTGCACAGACAAAGAAAAATACCACTTCAGCACAATTGACAATAACTATAGCAACGGCCCTTAAGCATAAAGTTGTGTGATAATATATACATCATTATTCGAACAGACGGACACTTATTCGAACGCCGCTCTGGTGTCTTGGGCTTTTTGGGGGCTTCAAAAGGGGAAATAAGTAAAGTAAGGCGACACGGCCTGGGCATGTTCATCATGGCGTGTTTTCATTGGCGTTCCCAAGACGGCCGGGAGGGAAAACAGGCCTCGGATAAAGACAAGCAGAGAGGACGTGGAGAGTATTCCACCTTGTTGTTTGGAAAGCTAATCCCTCGCCGCCATGACAAATGTGTGTCGCCCAGACATGCTCTGTCACGTGTGAGACAATAGTAACGTGACTTGTACTCCCCCCCACCCCCCCATAACAATTTACATAAAGGCATGCTAAATTATTCATTAATTATCCAGCAGGCCCCTGTGGATGGGGATGATGCACAAACCAGCTGCTAATTGGCCCATCAATAATGACGCGTCTTCATCTTCTGATCCCACCAGGAATATACAACCCACCCCCCCACCCCCCCTCCCACCCCCCGACCTTCTGTTCTGTTCTTGCATAGAGATTATCTTAACTTTTCAGCTCAATTTTCATGGACAAGGAACTCTATTCTGTCATGATCTGTGGTCTGGATCATGAGTTTTATAATTTTTTGTTAGTTTTTGGACTCTTTTAGTTCCTGTTTGCACTTCCTTGTTTGTTTTGTCACCATGGCGACTCATTAGTTTCACCTGTTTGGGACACGCACTTGCTTTAATCAGGAGAGTATTATTTAAGCCTGTGGTTGCCAGCTAGTCTGTCTGGCGACATTGCTCTGTTCTGACTTGTTTCATGCCATAGTTCATGCTTGTATTCATGCGTTTGCTTTGTTCGTACTGCTCGTTCCATGCCTTGCCAAGTAAGTTTTGTTTATTCATGCCACAGATAGCGAGTTTTTGTTTCATGTTCATAGTTCACGCTAAGTGTTAGTTTTTGTTTCCTTCGCTAAGTTGCGCCTTGGCCTCGTACGCCTTTTTGTTTGTCCCTCTTTTTTGAAAGTCAAGATTAAATAATGTTCCTACCTTCAAGCCTTGTCCGGTATAGTCCGATTGCATCCCGGGAGAACAAATCTCGCAGTAAGCTGCGAAAAAAAAAACGCGCGTCCTGACATATTCTACACCAGGGGTCACCAACGCGGTGCCCGCGGGCACCAGGTAGCCCGTAAGGACCAGATGAGTAGCCCGCCGGCCTGTTCTAAAAATAGCTCAAATAGCAGCACTTACCAGTGAGCTGCCTCTATTTTTTAAATTGTATTTATTTACTAACAAGCTGGTCTCGCTTTGCCCGACATTTTTAATTCTAAGAGAGACAAAACTCAAATAGAATTTGAAAATCCAAGAAAATATTTTAAAGACTTGGTCTTCACTTGTTTAAATTCATTATTTTTTTTTACTTTGCTTCTTATAACTTTCAGAAAGACAATTTTAGAGAAAAAATACAACCTTAAAAATGATTTTAGGATTTTTAAACACCTATACCTTTTTACTTTTTAAATTCCTTCCTCTTCTTTCCTGACAATTTAAATCAATGTTCATGTATTTTTTTTTTATTGTAAAGAATAATAAATACATTTTAATTTAATTCTTCATTTTAGCTTCTGTTTTTTCGACGAAGAATATTTGTGAAATATTTCTTCAAACTTATTATGATTAAAATTCAAAAAAATTATTCTGTCAAATCTAGAAAATCTGTAGAATCAAATTTAAATCTTATTTCAAAGTCTTTTGAATTTCTTTTAAAATTTTAGTTCTGGAAATTCTAGAAGAAATAATGATTTTAACCTATTTAAAACATGTCATCAAAATTCTAAAATTAATCTTAATCAGGAAAAATGACTAATGATGTTCCATAAATTCTTTTTTAAAGTTTTTCTCTTCTTTTTTTCGGTTGAATTTTGAATTTTAAAGAGTCGAAATTGAAGATAAACTATGTTTCAAAATGTAATTGTCATTTTTTTCGTGTTTTCTCCTCTTTTAAACCGTTCAATTAAGTGTAAATATCATTAATTATTAATAATAACATAGAGTTAAAGGTAAATTGAGCAAATTGGCTATTTCTGGCAATTTATTTAAGTGTGTATCAAACTGGTAGCCCTTCGCATTAATCACTACCCAAGAAGTAGCTCTTGCTTTCAAAAAGGTTGGTGACCCCTGGTATACACGATGGACACATCACTAGAATGAATGAATGATGATGACATTGAATGTATTATAATAATATATAAATGTATACAGTAGGTCTGGATTAGTTTTTGCCTCATTCCTGTGAGAATCCTGTGTGCGACTAAAGCAGACCTGGGCAAATTAAGGCCCGGAGGCCACATTCGGCCCGTTAAGCTTTTCAATGTGGCCCGCCGGACATTCCCAAATACATTTTTCTGATCTTTAAGATGTAAAGTGTAGCTGCCATTATGATGTGCAATCATGTTTTCTAATGACCGTAAGTCTTCAACTATACTAAGTAGGGATGTCCGATAATGGCTTTTTGCCGATATCCGATATTCCGATATTGCCCAACTCTTTAATTACCGATACCGATATCAACCGATACCGATATCAACCGATATATACAGTCGTGGAATTAACACATTATTATGCCTAATTTGGACAACCAGGTATGGTGAAGATAAGGTCCTTTTTTTTTAAAAATTAATAAAATAAAATAAGATAAATAAATTAAAAACATTTTCTTGAATAAAAAAGAAAGTAAAACAATAAAAAATCAGTTACATAGAAACTAGTAATGAATGAAAATGAGTAAAATGAAGTGTTAAAGGTTAGTACTATTAGTGGACCAGCAGCACGCACAATCATGTGTGCTTACGGACTGTATCCCTTGCAGACTGTATTGATATATATTGATATATAATGTAGGAAGCAGAATATTAATAACAGAAAGAAACAACCCTTTTGTGTGAATGAGTGTAAATGGGGGAGGGAGGTTTTTTGGGTTGGTGCACTAATTGTAAGTGTATCTTGTGTTTTTTATGTGGATTTAATTTAAAAAACAAACAAAACAAAAAAAACGATACCGATAATAAAAAACCGATACCGATAATTTCCGATATTACATTTTAAAGCATTTATCGGCCGATAATATCGGCCGGCCGATATTATCGGACATCTCTAATACTAAGTCTTTAAATGGTCGAAATCTGCGCTTTTGCATGATATACTAGTTACTATAGTCATCTAATTAGTTACTATGGTCATCTAATTAGTTACTATAGTCATCTAATGAGTTACTATGGTCATCTAATTAGTTACTATGGTCATGTAATTAGTTACTATAGTCATCTAATGAGTTACTATGGTCATCTAATTAGTTACTATGGTCATCTAATTAGTTACTATAGTAACCTAATTAGTTACTATGGTCATGTAATTAGTTACTATGGTCATGTAATTAGTTACTATAGTCATCTAATTAGTTACTATGGTCATCTAATTAGTTACTATAGTCATCTAATTAGTTACTATGGTCCTCTAATTAGTTACTATAGTCATCTAATTAGTTACTATGGTCATTTAATTAGTTACTATAGTCATCTAATTAGTTACTATGGTCATCTAATTAGTTACTATAGTCATCTAATTAGTTACTATGGTCATCTAATTAGTTACTATAGTAACCTAATTAGTTACTATGGTCATGTAATTAGTTACTATGGTCATATAATTAGTTACTATGGTCATCTAATTAGTTACTATGGTCATCTAATTAGTTACTATAGTCCTCTAATTAGTTGCTATAGTCATGTAATTAGTTACTATGGTCATCTAATTAGTTACTATGGTCATCTAATTAGTTACTATAGTCATCTAATTAGTTACTATGGTCATCTAATTAGTTACTATAGTCATCTAATTAGTTACTATGGTCATCTAATTAGTTACTATGGTCATCTAATTAGTTACTATGGTCATCTAATTAGTTGCTATAGTCCTCTAATTAGTTGCTATAGTCATGTAATTAGTTACTATGGTCATGTAATTAGTTACTACGGTCATCTAAGTCACAGCAGCTCAGACGAGGCACCAAGAAGTGTGGGCGGGGAGCGTTTCCACAGAGTGTTTCCAGAGCGAGCCTGAAAATGCGGGTGTCAGGGACAGACACGAAAGGAGATTTTTACAAGAAAGGTCTAAAACTTGGTGATATATCAGATTGTAGGTGGGGTTTTTTTACCTTTCACATTCATATTTGGCTGTGTTTGTTGCATTTTTGTTGCGTTTCGCCTGATTGTAAGATATGTCAATCGAGAGGGGGTGTGACGTTCACATGTTGTCAATATTCAGTGTTTTATCATTCGTAGTAAATATTGTAAATCCCACATTCTTTATTTCATGTGTCTCATTCAGTAAAAAATTTTTTTAAATTCGATTACAGTTTTTTAAGGCGGTCTGTCATAACGTTTTTAGCATTCAATCAGACATTATTGTGAGGTTTTGAATTAGTGTTCCTAAAAATTAAATATACCGGACCCAGGACACATTTTTTTCTCTGAATGTGGCCCCGAGTCAAAATAATTGCCCAGGCCTGGACTAAAGCATTAAGGACTGGGGGTTGGTTAAATTGTCCAGGACGAGCTGCAGTGTGCGCAAACAACCACCACACTGCAAAAAGTCAGTGTTCAAAAACAAGAGAAAAAAAATACAAAAATGAGGGGTATTTTATTTGAACTAAGCAAAATTATCTGCCAATAGAACAAGAAAATTCAGCTTGTCAAGACTTTCCAAAACAAGTAAAATTAGCTAACTTCAATGAACCAAAAAATACCTTAAAATACGTATATTCTCACTAATAACAAGTGCACTTTTCTTGGTAGAAAAAAAAACGAGACCTTTTTGCTCAATATGTTGAAAAATATTGTTAAATGAAGTAAATGCTAGTGCCATTATCTTGACATAATGATATGCGCTCGCCATTACATTTCTTGAAACCAGCAAACTTATACTAAAAACTAGTTTATTGTTCTTAATGGAAAGGCAAGCGCTTGTTACTCTCGGGGTCTCCTAGCCGCTCAGGCAAATCATATTGTCTAAAAATGCATTTTTCCATGGATAACATGACATCATCGCGCCAAGTGCCAATTAGTTCACATATATACAGACCGGCTCCCGGACAAAAATGTTTTAATTGTAATTTTGAAGAATTCATCTGAATGTGCATGAACTATTTCTGTTCAAAATAGTTAGAAATGTTAAATGTTTAAATATTAACTGTCAGTTTACTGTACTGTGCCAACTGTACTACTATATGAGTACGTACACTACCGTTCAAAAGTTTGGGGTTACATTGAAATGTCCTTATTTTTGAAGGAAAAGCACTGTACTTTTCAATGAAGATAACTTGAAACTAGTCTTAACTTGAAAGAAATACACTCTATACATTGCTAATGTGGTAAATGACTATTCTAGCTGCAAATGTCTGGTTTTTGGTGCAATATCTACATAGGTGTATAGAGGCCCATTTCCAGCAACTATCACTCCAGTGTTCTAATGGTACAATGTGTTTGCTCATTGGCTCAGAAGGCTAATTGATGATTAGAAAACCCTTGTGCAATCATGTTCACACATCTGAAAACACTTTAGCTCGTTACAGAAGCTACAAAACTGACCTTCCTTTGAGCAGATGGAGTTTCTGGAGCATCACATTTGTGGGGTCAATTAAACGCTCAAAATGGCCAGAAAAAGAGAACTTTCATCTGAAACTCGACAGTCTATTCTTGTTCTTAGAAATGAAGGCTATTCCACAAAATTGTTTGGGTGACCCCAAACCTTTGAACTAGGGATGTCCGATAATGGTTTTTTGCCGATATGCCGATATTGTCCAACTCTTTAATTACCGATACCGATATCAACCGATACCGATATCAACCGATATATACAGTCGTGGAATTAACACATTATTATGCCTAATTTGGACAACCAGGTATGGTGAAGATAAGGTACTTTTTTAAAAAATGAATCAAATAAAATAAGATAAATAAATTAAAAATATTTTCTTGAATAAAAAAGAAAGTACAACAATATAAAAACAGTTACATAGAAACTAGTAATTAATTAAAATGTGTCAAATTAACTGTTAAAGGTTAGTACTATTAGTGGAGCAGCAGCACGCACAATCATGTGTGCTTACGGACTGTATCCTTTGCAGACTGTATTGATATATAATGTAGGAAGCAGAATATTAATAACAGAAAGAAACAACCCTTTTGTGTGAATGAGTGTAAATGGGGGAGGGAGGTTTTTTGGGTTGGTGCACTAATTGTAAGTGTATCTTGTGTTTTTTATGTGGATTTAATAAAAAAAAACAAAAAAAAACAAAACGGTACTGATAATAAAAAAAACAGATACCGATAATTTCCGATATTACATTTTAACGCATTTATCGGCCGATAATATCGGCAGACCGATATTATCGGACATCTCTACTTTGAACGGTAGTGTATGTTCTATTGTTTCATTGAAAATAAAACAGCAAAGTCCATTTGGCTGTCATCTGTTTTAATTATGAGACACAATTGTGTCAAAGTCATGATTTTTTTTATTTTCATGCTTGAAATAAGAAATGATGACTTTAAAAAAGTAGTTTTCTACTTGTGAGTGTTGATGACACAGCTTTGCAACAGTTGATATTCTAGTTTCAAGCATGTTTTACTCAATATAGCTCATCAAATCTCAGCAACAAGCTGTAATATCTTACTGACATCATTTAGGAGCAAAACACTTAAAACAAGTAAAACACTCTAACATCAAATCTGCTTAGTGAGAAGAATGATCTTATCAGACAGAAAATAAGCAAATATCACCCTTATTTGAGATATTCAATCTTACTTAGATTTCACTTTTTGCAGTGTGGCGACATAAATGATGGTACTTTGAGAGGTATTTACTGAAGTCGGACTAAGTAGGACGTTGCTGAAGGCCTAGGTGGGAAACGCACAACCCGCCACTGTCAAAGTTGTTATTTCATGGAGTGGCTTAAGGGTTAGTTAATTAGGATCAGGACATGATCTCGAGAAATTAATCCACGCCTTTATCTCGACTCGTTTAAACTACTGCAATGCCCTGTATGTAGGCATTAGCCAGGCCTCCCTCGCCCGCCTGCAGCTCGTGCAGAACTCTGCTGCTCGTCTGCTAACACAGACCCGCAGACGTGAGCACATCACCCCTATATTAGCGTCCCTTCACTGGCTCCCTGTGCGTTACAGAATCAATTTTAAACTCCTTTAATTTGTTTTTAAATGTCTAAACAACCTCGCGCCAACATATCTCTCCGACCTCCTTCAGCCTTACTGCCCCACCCGATCCCTAAGATCAGCCGATCAGCTACTACTGACGGTCCCGGACACAAGGCTGAAGCTTAGAGGTGACAGAGCTTTCGCCGCTGCTGTTCCCAAGCTCTGGAACGACCTACCTCTGAGTGTCAGACAAGCCTCCTCTCTTCCTGTTTTTAAATCTCTCTTAAAAACATACTTTTATTCCATGGCTTTTAACACTGAGTGATATCCATCCTGCAATGGCGCCCCATAATACACCTGCTGTGAACCTGTTTTTATGTTTTTATATTTTATTTATTTATTTTTTATCGTGTTCTGTTTGTGTTGTGTTGTGTTTGCTCGGTTCTCGTATTATCTTTTAACCTGCCCATTGTACAGCACTTTGGCTACCCCTGTGGTCATTTTAAATGTGCTTTATAAATAAAGTTGATTTGATTTGATTTGATTAGTGTATAGAAGACATAACTATGATTAACGAAAGACTGGAAGTGCATCACAGAAATTCCTTTGAATTGAGAGCATCCCAACTAGTTGCTTGAAAGAGAGAAGGAAAAAGAAAGAAGCAGCCCTGCCCGAGTTCCACTCTCCTGTTCCTCCCTGTGGTTTCCTCGCTGATTGCGAGCGAGTAATTAAGAGATTGGGGACGAATTAGTGTCGGAATGAGCTGTCGGAAAGTCACATTTATGTGACGGATGTGTTGGTGGCCGCCGTAAAAATGTAAATGATATAAATTGCCATTTAAGTGTAGCGCGGGCTAATGTGTCGCCACAAATTAATGTGACACAAGGCAGCAATGACAATCAAGGGCTGTCTCATTCTAATTTGCTCGTGCTTAGAGGGCTTTTGTGTGCCGACAGCTTTACGCAAATTAACACAATTGCCTCTTTTTATGAGCGCGCCGTAAATGTTTTTTCCCTCCTTGGCTGGCTAATGAGGAGGCAAAGCGCTCAGGCGGCGGCGGCGGGCGAGCAACACGGCGAGCGTCGGCGGAGGCAAGAACAAAGACAGAAGGCGCCACGGCTCCCTAATGAACTGCGAGAGCTCTATAATGGCGGATGATCCCGTATGGGTGCTCGTTAAGAGAAATCATTGGCAGGTTGTGTCGCAGGAGCAACTAAGCCGCCGCCAGATTTCTCCAGTTTTAGACCTGGCTGTTCTTTTCCCGCCAACATTTACAGCCAGAGTTGTGTGCGAGCTGAGCAAAGTAGAGCGGTGCACACAACAAGGAAAAGTACCTTCCATATGAGGACAAGTTAGGACCGAAATCATGGTCCCAATAGGGAAAAACCGTTGCATCTTCCCGGGCGCGGCACCGCTGCTGCCCACTGCTCCCCTCACCTCCCAGGGGGTGATCAAGGGGATGGGTCAAATGCAGAGGACTCATTTCACCACACCTCATGTGTGTGTGTGACAATCATTGGTACTTTAACTTTAGTCTAATAGACAGCCAAATACTAGAGTCTGTGAACATTGCTCCAAAGTCAGGATTTTTTTTGTTGATTTAATGTGCGTACAAAAGTAAACGTTGACAGGTGCAAAGGCAGCAGTATATGATAAAACAAGACGGCAGCTAAAGAAGGACTTCCCTATTCATCCACGAAAAAACCCGCCAGGTGAACAGCTGATTTTACGACTTCCGGTGCTGACGTAAGACGACCCGCGTCCCATATGTGACCATAGGATGAACAAATACACTACGGTACTAAGACTATAGTGGCCATTAACAGTTAGCTTCTACAGCTGGGTTGCCCAAAGTCCGTGACTCGTTTGTCATCGGCACTGCAGAAAGTCGGGGGTCAAAAACAAGGGAAAAAATACAAAAATGAGGGGTATTTTGTTTGAACTAAGCAAAATTATCTGCCAATAGAACAAGAAAATTTGGCTTGTCAAGACTTTCCAAAACAAGTCAAATTAGCTAACCTCAATGAACCCAAAAATAGCTTAAAATAAGTATATTCTCACTAATAACAAGTGCACTTTTCTTGGTAGAAAAAAGAGACATTTTTGCTCAATATGTTGAAAAATATTCTTAAATGAAGTAAATGCTAGTGGCATTATCTTGACATAATGATATGCGCTCGGCATTACATTTCTTGAAACCAGCAAACTTATACTAAAAACTAGTTTATTGTTCTTAATGGAAAGGTAACAAGGCAAGCGCTTGTTACTCTCGGGGTCTCCTAGCCGCTCAGGCAAATCATATTGTCTAAAAATAAAAATTTTCCATGGATAACATGACATCATCGCACCAAGTGCGTGCTCTTTCAGTCAATTAGTGCGCAAGGAATATATATATATATATATATATATATATATATATATATATACATATATATATATATATATATATATATATATATATATATATATATATATATATATATATATATATATATATTCGTGAGTTCAAACCCCGGCCGAGTCATACCAAAGACTATAAAAATGGGACCCATTACCTCCCTGCTTGGCACTCAGCATCAAGGGTTGGAATTGGGGGTTAAATCACCAAAAATGATTCCCGGGCGTGGCCACCGCTGCTGCTCACTGCTCCCCTGTGGGGATGGGTCAAATGCAGACGATAATTTCACCGCACCTAGTGTGTGTGTGACAATTATTGGCACTTTAACTTTAATATATATATATATATATATATATATATATATATATATATATATATATATATATATATATATATATATATATATATTATATATATTATATATATATATATATACAGTATATATTTACAGCCTGGTCCCCGGCCAAAACATTTTTAATTGTAATTTTGAAGAATTCATCTGAATGTGCATGAACTATTTCTGTTCAAAATAGTTAGAAATGTCACATGTTAAATGTTTAAATATTAACTGTCAGTTTACTGTACTGTGCCAACTGTACTACTATATGAGTACGTATGTTCTATTGTTTCATTGGAAATAAAACAGCAAAGTCCATTTGGCTGTCATCTGTTTTACCGTAATTATGATACAAAATTGTGTCAAAGTCATGATTTTTTTTTTCGTGCTTGAAATAAGAATTAATTATTAATTAATTAATTAATACTTAAAAAAAGTAGTTTTCTACTTGTGAGTGTTGATGACACAGCTTTGCAACAGTTGATATTCTAGTTTCAAGCATGTTTTACTCAATATAGCTCATCAAATCTCAGCAACAAGCTGTAATATCTTACTGACATCATTTAGGAGCAAAACACTTAAAACAAGTAAAACACTGTAACATAAAATCTGCTTAGTGAGAAGTATTATTTTATCGGACAGAAAATAAGCAAATATCACCCTTATTTGAGATATTTCATCTTACTTAGATTGCAGTTTTTGCAGTGTACCTGGAAAAACTTGTGTTGCAAAACACTGAAAAGTATTGAAATCAATGTATGCCCTTCGTAACAACTCAGTTTTAACATGTAACTTGCCTTTTTCAAAAGAAAAACATTTAGATAAGAAATAATGCGTGAAAAACAGTACAATAGAATGTACTACTAACAACTACAGAATTTTTATGAAGTTAAGTACCGTACTTTCCGGGCTATGGAGCGCACCGGTATTAACATTTTAGGAAACAATTACATTTTTTTTACATATATTAGCCGTACCGAACTATAAGCCGCAGATTTATATCTGTTTGTAAAATGTTGTAAATGCTAAACCTTCATAGTTTCCAAACGGTGCCTGTAACACGGCAGTAAAACGGTGGATCAAGCAAAACAGAAGTCATCGTCAACAGTTTTATTGCTAATCTTTTACAGGTGGAAAACTGTAATCATCTGCGCTATAAGCACTATTTATTACAGGGAAATATTTCATAGTTTAAATAATCAAATTGAAATTTGAAAAAGATAAATAAATGTTTTTTTAAAGGGATTTGTCGAAGAAGAAGCACAAAAAGGCGGTATCGTGATTTAATAGCAGTTTTTGTATGTTAACACTTGCTATAAAGACTTTATACATGCTTTCATTTAAAGGGTTATGCCATTTTTTTTTGTATTTACATAATGTTCTGTTCAGCAACAGAACATTATGTAAATACCAGTGCTTTTATTATTTATAAAAGTACAGTGCATATATCTGTTGGAACTAAGAGTCAAATCATATCATATGTGTTGGAACTAAGACTCAAAGCATATCATATGTGTTGAAACTAAGAGTCAAAGCATATCATATGTGTTGGAACTAAGACTCAAAGCATATCATATATGTTGGAACTAAGAGTCAAAGCATATCATATATGTTGGAACTAAGAGTCAAAGCATATTATATTTGTTGGAACTAAGAGACAAAGCATATATGTGTTGGAACTAAGACTCAAAGCATATCATATATGTTGGAACTAAGAGTCATAGCATATTATATTTGTTGGTACTAAGAGTCAAAGCATATATGTGTTGGAACTAAGAGTCAAAGCATATTATATTTGTTGGAACTAAGAGTCAAAGCATATATGTGTTGGAACTAAGAGTCAAAGCATATCATATCTGTTGGAACTAAGAGTCAAAGAATATCATATGTGTTGGAACTAAGAGTCGAAGCATATCATATCTGTTGGAACTAAGAGTCAAAGAATATCATATCTGTTGGAACTAAGAGTCAAAGAATATCATATCTGTTGGAACTAAGAGTCAAAGACTATCATATGTGTTGGAACTAAGAGTCAAAGAATATCATATCTGTTGGAACTAAGAGTCGAAGCATATTATATCTGTTGGAACTAAGAGTCAAATAATATATCTGTTGGAACTAAGAGTCAAAGACTATCATATGTGTTGGAACTAAGAGTCAAAGCATATCATATCTGTTAGAACTAAGAGTTGAAGCATATATCTGTTGGAACTAAGAGTCAAAGCATATCATATCTGTTGGAACTTTGACTCTTAGTCCCAACAGATATGTTTTGACTCTCATCCAAATTTCACAAGCCAATGTGGCCCCTGAGCCAAAAAGTTTTCCCACCCCTGATCTAGAATATTCTACTGAACTCTTAACATTGAGCAGGTCTGCTTTGAGATTTATGAGTATGAGTGAATTTGGAACAATATTGAACATGGGAGTCAAAATACTGTTTTTGCAATATCTCTTAGCACGGACTTCTCACAGTTCAATTGTACGAGGTTTTCGTCACGTCGCTCACGTCTTCTTTTGGCCCCACCCCCAGGCTCTGGAGAGCGAGTTCGTGTCCTGCCAGCTCCACCAGTGGATCGATCTGATCTTCGGCTACAAGCAGCAGGGGCCCGAGGCCACCAGAGCCCTCAACGTGTTCTACTATCTCACCTACGAGGGCGCCGTCAACTTGAACTCCATCAGTGAGCCCGTGCTCCGAGAGGTGAGGCTTGCCAACACTGCAAATGTCCCTTTGGCCCTCGATCAACACTGCACATGTCCCTTTGGCCCTCCATCAACACTGCACATGTCCCTTTGGCCCTCCATCAACACTGCACATGTCCCTTTGGCCCTCCATCAACACTGCACATGTCCCTTTGGCCCTCCATCTACACTGCACATGTCCCTTTGGCCCTCCATCAACACTGCACATGTCCCTTTGGCCCTCCATCAACACTGCGCATGTCCCTTTGGCCCTCCATCAACACTGCGCATGTCCCTTTGGCCCTCCATCAACACTGCACGTGTCCCTTTGGCCCTCAGTCTACATCCTATACTACCCTTGCATACTACATGCATATTGGCTTTCTGACTCCAGGTAAGTCTTCCGGGGACGATTTGAACTCGAGATGGACCCATTATCGGCTCCGGTATTTGTCATTTTGACGTATATCGGTATTGGCTCTTATTTTTAAACAAAGTTAACATCAGCAGATACAATATATACACATATGATGCCAGTATTTAGTATTAACAAATAGTAGGGGTGTAACGGTACGTGTATTTTTATTGAATCGTTCCGGTACGGGGGTTCCGGTTCAGTTCGGTTGTGTACCGAACGAGTTTCCACACGGACATATTAAGTAGCGTAGCGCACGTTATGTAAACAATGCACACCGAGGCACAACACGCGGCATGCTAGCAGCTAACGGGCTAGGATAGACTGACCATACGTCCTCTTTTCACCGGACATGTCCTCTTTTGCGGAGCTGTCAGGGCGGAGTTTCTTAAATGCCTCAAATGTCCGGCATTTTGAGTTAGGGTTGCGTGTATTTTCAATGTACGTTCAGGGTTAAGAAGGGGTTAAAAACAAAACAAACAGCAGCATTGGTGAGGGAGGGGCAGAGACAGACAGAGAGTGAGTTATGATAAACGGCTCTGCTTTTTATCCATAGATTTATCACATTTAATGTTTTATTATCTATAGCAGGGGTGTCAAAAGTGTGCCCCGGAGGCCATTTGCGGCCCACAGCTAATGTTTTAAAGGCCCACGGCACATTCTAAAAATACTATTAAAATAAACAAAAACATAACAAAAGTGAAATAAAAAAGCTTAAAGGTTAAATGTCATTTAGAAAAAGTTGCAATGTTGACTAATAAAACAAAGCTGTTTTTTTTTTCTTTCAAACTGTCATTGCTCAAAACATAATATTGAATCAAAATCAATGTTATTATGAATTATTGACCAATCCAAGGTTCCCATTACTTCACATCAAATATTACACTAAGAAAAATATTTTTGGTGGAAGATTTTGCAAATTTGGTAAATAAATAACCAGGGATGTCCGATAATGGCTTTTTGCTGATATCTGATATTCCGATATTGACCAAACCCTTAATTACCGATACCGATATCAACCGATACCGATATATACAGTCGTGGAATTAACACATTATTATGCCTAATTTGGACAACCAGGTATGGTGAAGATAAGGTACTTTTAAAAAAAATAAAATAAGATAAATACATTTAAAAAAATTCCTGAATAAAAAAGAAAGTAAAACCATATAAAAACAGTTACATAGAAACTAGTAATGAATGAAAATGAGTAAAATTAACTGTTAAAGGTTAGTACTATTAGTGGAGCAGCAGCACGCACAATCATGTGTGCTTACGGACTGTATCCCTTGGAGACTGTATTGATATATATTGATATATAATGTAGGAAGCAGAATATTAATAACAGAAAGAAACAACCCTTTTGTGTGAATGAGTGTAAATGGGGGAGGGAGGTTTTTTGGGTTGGTGTATTAATTGTAAGTGTATCTTGTGTTTTTTATGTTGATTTAATACCAAAAAAATAATTAAATAAATACATTTTTTTAAAAAAACAGTACCGATGATAAAAAAAACTGATACTGATAATTTCCGATATTACATTTTAAAGCATTTATCGGCCTGCCGATATTATCGGACATCTCTATAAATAACCAAAACATTTATATTTTGTTGTTTTCTTACTGTACCGAAAATGAACCGAACCTTGACCTCTAAACCGAGGCACGTACCGAACTGAAATTTTTGTGTACCGTTACACCCCTAACAAATAGTAATAACCACTGCTCAAGCCCTTTTTCCCTGCATGAGAAAAGTTATCTTTTTAATTTTTCTAATTAATTTAAGAATTAAATTACTGTTTTTTTAAAAATAATTCTATATCTGACAGGTAATTTATTCGAGTTTTTGTGAGAATTCTTCTCCGGTCTTCTCAGCTGATTTTACTGCAGCGCTCGCGTGTTTCATCTGCCTATAGCGGGGGTAGGCAACCCGCGGCTCTAGAGCCTAGCGCCGCCCTAGTGGCTCCCTGGAGCTTTTTTAAAAAATGTATGAAAAATGGAAAAAGATGAGGGGGAACATTTTTTTTAGTGTCGTTTCGCATGTTTAGTGTAGTTTCGCGTGTTTCATCTGCCTACAGCGGGGGTCGGCAACCCGTGGCTCTAGCACCGCCCTAGTGGCTCTCTGGAGCTTTTTTAAAAAATGTATGAAAAATGGAAAAAGATGAGGGGAAAAAAAATATTTTTTTGTGTTAATATGGTTTCTGTATGAGGACAAACATGACACAAACCTCCCTAATTGTATAAAGCACACTGTTTGTATTAAACATGCTTCACTGCTTCCAGTATTTGGCGAGCGCCGTTTTGTCCTACTAATTTTGGCGGTCCTTGAACTCACCGTAGCTTGTTTACATGTACAACTTTCTCCGACTTTCTAGGACGTGTTTTATGCCACTTCTTTTTCTGTCTCATTTTGTCCACCAAACTTTTAACGTTGTGCGTGAATGCACAAAGGTGAGTTTTGTTGATGTTATTGACTTGTGTGGAGTGCTAATCGGACATATTCGGTCACTGCAAGCTAATCGATGCTAACATGCTATTTAGGCTAGCTATATGTACATATTGCATCATTATGCCTCATTTGTAGCTATATTTGAGCTCATTTAGTTTCCTTTAAGTCCTCTTAATTCAATTTATATCTCATGACACACTATCTGTATGTAACATGGCTTTTAAGTTTTTGCGGCTCCAGACAGATTTGCGTGACGTAGCCAGTAGAACAGAGGTATGGCTCCCCCATTGAGGCCAATACAAAAAGCTCTGTTTTCATCTCATAATTCCACAGTATTCTGGACATCTGTGTTGGTGAATCTTTTGCAATTTGTTTAATGAACAATGGAGACTGCAAAGAAGAAAGTTGTAGGTGGGATCGGTGTATTAGCGGCTGGCTGTAGCAACACAAAGAGGAGGACTTACTTGGATAGCAGACGCGCTAGCCGATGCTAGCCACCAACCGATGCTAGCCGCCAACCGCATCTGTGATCGGGTGAAGTCCTTCGTCGCGCCGTCGATCGCTGGAACGCAGGTGAGCACGGGTGTTGATGAGCAGATGAGGGCTGGCTGGCGTAGGTGGAGCGCTAATGTTTTTATCATAGCTCTGTGAGGTCCGGTTGCTAAGTTGCTAAGTTAGCTTCAGCGTAGTTAGCAACAGCATTGTTAAGCTTTGCCAGGCTGAGATCTATTAACCGTGTAGTTACATGTCCATGGTTTAATAGTATTGTTGATCTTCTGTCTATCCTTCCAGTCAGGGATTTATTTATTTTGTTTCTATCTGCATTTGAGCCAGATGCTATCACGTTAGCTCAGTAGCTAAGTGTGTCACCGATGTATTGTCGTGGAAATAAAAGTCACTGTGAATGTCCATTTCGCGTGCTCGACTCTCATTTTCAAGAGGATATAGTATCCCAGGTGGTTTAAAATACAAATCCGTGATCCACAATAGAAAAAGGAGAGAGTGTGGAATCCAATGAGCCAGCTTGTACCTAAGTTACGGTCAGAGCGTATTCTGGCATTCTAGTCCGTCACTCTAACGTTCCTCATCCACGAATCTTTCATCCTCGCTCAAATTAATGGGGTAATCGTCGCTTTCTCGGTCCGAATCGCTCTAGCTGCGTTGAAAACAATAGGAAAATATGAGGAGGTGAACAACTGACTACGTCACGCTACTTCCGGTACGGGCAAGGCTTTTTTTTTATCAGAGACCAAAAGTTGCGAACTTTATCGTCGTCGTTCTCTACTAAATCCTTTCAGCAAAAATATGGCAATATCGCGAAATGATCAAGTATGACACATAGAATGGATCTGCTATTCCCGTTTAAATTTAAAAATTTCATTTCAGTAGGCCTTTAATATCACCTCCAAATATCAGATATCGTCCTCCTTGACTACTAACAATCAGTATCGGCCTTGAAAAAAACCAATGTCCAATTTGAACACCCTACCCAAGTAGCCAGATATTGTTCTTTGACCTACATTCCTTGAACATGCTGAGTCAGGGGTAAGTACACAAGAGCATGATCACAAATGGACATGTAATGCGATTATTCTAAAAGCATAGAGATTAGTTGCTAAATTGTCTGCATGCTCGGCCAACGAGGCTCCGGGCGAGTATCGCTGAGCGAAGCACTCCGCCATGTCCTCCGCTTCCAACGCCTTCCAGCCTCCTCCTTCCTCGGCGTCCGTTCATTATTCCTGCCCTCTGCTCCCGCCCCCATTTAGCCTGCCCGAAAGCGACACGCACTAAACACTGCGCTGAAAAGAAAAACGAACCGCGGGACAAACAACTTCCTGACAAGTTCACCAATCCCATGTAAAGTTAAAACTGTTTCCATTTGCCCTTCTCGTGCGGATCATCTTGTAATCATTATTGGAAAAATGTGGCTGGGAAGGAAGTCCATGAAGGAAGTATCTGGCACTTCGGAAAAAATACTCCAACAGTTTTATTGCTAATCCTTTACAGGTGGAACACTCTAATCATCTGCACTATTTATTACAGGGAAATATTGTACTTGTTTTTTTTATTCGGATAATCATTTCATAGTTTAAATAATCAAACTGAAATTTAGAAAACAAAAAATAATTGGATGGAATTCATTGAATATCATTTACTTTATTTTTTCCCAGCAGGCTCTTTCACATTGACTTTGTTCCTATTGTTGGAAAAACTAAGTTATGTTGATCTCGCTATTGCTGGAGAGTAAGACTGATGATTTTGGTGGGATCATTCGGGGTGATCTCACGACTCATGACCCATTTTTTGTTCAAAACCTAACAGAGCATAACAATTTTCCAAGAAACCGCTCACATGCCAAAAAAAACTCGTAAACTGGGGCCCTCGTATCCTAAGGTACTCAAGAGTCAAATCATATATCTGTTGGAACTAAGAGTCAAAGCATATCATATGTGTTGGAACTAAGAGTCAAAGCATATCATGTGTTGGAACTAAGAGTCAAAGCACATATCTGTTGGAACTAAGAGTCAAAGCATATCATATGTGTTGGAACTAAGAGTCAAAGCATATCATGTGTTGGAACTAAGAGTCAAAGCACATATCTGTTGGAACTAAGAGTCAAAGCATATCATATGTGTTGGAACTAAGAGTCAAATCACATCATATGTGTTGGAACTAAGAGTCAAAGCATATCATGTGTTGGAATTAAGAGTCAAAGCATATCATATCTGTTGGAACTAAGAGTCAAATCATATCATGTGTTGGAACTAAGAGTCAAAACATATCATATCTGTTGGAACTAAGAGTCAAATCATATTTGTGTTGGAACTAAACTCAAATCATATCATATGTGTTGGAACTAAGAGTCAAAGCATATCATATCTGTTGGAACTAAGAGTCAAATCATATCATGTGTTGGAACTAAGAGTCAAAACATATCATATCTGTTGGAACTAAGAGTCAAATCATATTTGTGTTGGAACTAAACTCAAATCATATCATATGTGTTGGAACTAAGAGTCAAAGCATATTATATTTGTTGGAACTAAGAGTCAAATCATATTTGTGTTTTAACTAAGACTCAAAGCATATCATATGTGCAGGAACTAAGAGTCAAAGCATATCATACAGTATGTGTTGGAACTAAGAGTCAAAGCATATCATATGTGTAGGAACTAAGAGTCAAAGCATATCATATATGTTGGAAGTAAGAGTCAAAGCATATATGTGTTAGAACTAAGAGTCAAAGCATATCATATGTGTTGGAACTAAGAGTCAAAGCATATTATATTTGTTGTAACTAAGAGTCAAAGCATATCATACTGTATGTGTTGGAAGTAAGAGTCAACGCATATCATATCTGTTGGAACTAAGAGTCAAAGCATATTTGTGTATTTAACTAAGACTCAAATCATATCATATGTGTTGGAACTAAGAGTCAAAGCATATTATATTTGTTGGAACTAAGATTCAAAGCATATCATATGTGTAGGAACTAAGAGTCAAAGCATATCATATGTGTAGGAACTAAGAGTCAAAGCATATCATACATTATGTGTTGGAACTAAGAGTCAAAGCATATCATATGTGTTGGAACTAAGAGTCAAAGCATACATGTGTTGGAACTAAGAGTCAAAGCATATCATATGTGTTGGAACTAAGAGTCAAAGCATATCATATGTGTTGGAACTAAGAGTCAAAGCATATCATACTGTATGTGTTGGAAGTAAGAGTCAACGCATATCATATCTTTTGGAACTAAGAGTCAAAGCATATTATTATATTTGTTGGAACTAAGAGTCAACGCATATCATATCTGTTGGAACTAAGAGTCAAAGCATATCTCTGTTGAAACTAAGAGTCAAAGCATATCATGTGTTGGAACTACGAGTCAAAGCATATCATATGTGTTGGAAAAAATGTGGCTGTGAAGGAAGTCCATGTGGAACGCTCTCCCTGACCACCTGAGGGCACCACAGACTGTGGATGCTTTTAAAGAAGGCTTTAAAACCATTTTTAAAAAAGCCTTTTTTTTTTTTTAGATATATGCGTGCTACTTGTAGTTTTTATTTTAATTTATTTTTATTATCTTTTTATTTATTTTTTTAATACGCTGTAACACTTTGAGGTTGTTTGCTCAATAGAAAGTGCTTTTTACAAATACAATCTATTATCATTATTAACAGACGGCGGCATTATATAAACAATAACACACCTTTTCAGTGTCAATGTCCGTGTTCTATGAAAACTATTTGTTGAATACAAAACATTATCAATCTATAATAATAATAATAATAATAATAATAATACTAACACATAGCGCTTTTCAGAGTACTCAAAGACGCTTTACAGGATAAAAAAATTAAAATATAAAACAGTTCAAAGTAATAATAATATAAAATACAGGAAATATAAAAGCAGTACATGGTCAAATACATAAAAACACTGGACATTACAAGACACACAACACTAATCACAGGTTAAAAGCAGATCTGAAGAGGTATAAGTCAACCGCACCGTTTTAAAAGCCGCAGGGTTCACAGTGCGGGAAAACGGTAGCGCCTTATAGTCCGGAAAATACGGCATGTGCGGTGCTGTTGGTGTAATAAATGCATGATGAAAAGTGGAAAGAAGACTCCAGTTAATACACCAGCAATAAAGAATGAAGGCAACGGTCCAAATGTTGCATGGAGATGAGAGTTGGCCGTTTATGAGGAGACTGAGCCGCCATCTTTGCTCCCGTGTTCAGATGCCCTTCATGCTCGGTGACTGGAGCCTCGCTGGCACCAGGGGTGGATCTTTGATTTATCACCTCATTCACCCTAATTCCCATCCAGATGTGCTTTGGCCTATAACCGAGCGCACTCACACACAGAGAGGCATGCACTCATGCAGATTCATTGCCAGGCAGTAGCGGCCATTTGCACACACACACACACACACACACACACACACACACACACACACACACACACACACACACACACACACACACACACACACACTGAATAGTCCAAGCCATTACCCACTCTTTTGGTTTATACATAGTCCACTGTAATGGATCACTGGTTCTTCATTATTTCTGTGGATCATAAATACATGCACATGCATTCAAGGTACCATCAAGTGACTGCCAAGTGTGATTTAGTATTCATAAAAAAAAAGAAAAGTGCACGGTTATGATTATAGCATTCCCTTGACCTACACTGCAAAAAGTGAAATCTAAGTACGATGAAATATCTCAAATAAGGGTGATATTTGCTTATTTTCTGTCTGATAAGATCATTCTTCTCACTAAGAAGATTTTATGTTAGAGTGTTTTACTTGTTTTGCTCCTAAATGATGTCAGTAAGATATTACAGCTTGTTGCTGAGATTTGATGAGCTATATTGAGTAAAACATGCTTGAAACTAGAATATCAACTGTTGCAAAGCTGTGTCATCAACACTCACAAGTAGAAAACTACTTTTTTAAAGTCATCATTTCTTATTTCAAGCATGTAAAATAAAAAATCATGACTTTGACACAATTGTGTCTCATAATTAAAGGCCTACTGAAACCTACTACTACCGACCACGCAGTCTGATAGTTTATATATCAATGATGAAATCTTAACATTGCAACACATGCCAATACGGCCGGGTTAACTTATAAAGTGACTTTTAAAACTTCCCGGGAAATATCCGGCTGAAACGTCGCGGTATGATGACGTATGCGCGTGACGAAGTCAGAGTAACGGAAGTTATGGTACCCCGTAGAATCCTATACAAAAAGCTCTGTTTTCATTTCATAATTCCACAGTATTCTGGACATCTTTTGCAATTTGTTTAATGAACAATGAAGGCTGCAAAGAAGACAGTTGTAGGTGGGATCGGTGTATTAGCAGCGGACTACAGCAACACAACCAGGAGGACTTTGTTGGAGCGCTAGCCGCGCTAGCCGCCGACCTCACCTTGACTTCCTACGTCTCCGGGCCGCAAAACGCATCGGGTGAAGTCCTTCGTCCTTCTGCCGATCGCTGGAACGCAGGTGAGCACGGGTGTTGATGAGCAGATGAGGGCTGGCTGGCGTAGGTGGAGAGCTAATGTTTTTAGCATAGCTCTGTGAGGTCCCGTTGCTAAGTTGCTAAGTTAGCTTCAATGGCGTCGTTAGCACAGCATTGTTAACCTTCGCCAGCCTGGAAAGCATTAACCGTGTAGTTACATGTCCACGGTTTAATAGTATTGTTGATTTTCTATCTATCCTTCCTTCTATCCTTTATTTTTTTGTTTCTATATGCAGTTAAAGCAAGATGCTATCACATTAGCTCGTAGCTGAAGCATTTCGCCGATGTATTGTCGTGGAGATAAAAGGCACTGAATGTCCATTTCGCGTTCTCGACTCTCATTTTCAAGAGGATATAGTATCCGAGGTGGTTTAAAATACAAATCCGTGATCCACAATAGAAAAAGGAGAGAGTGTGGAATCCAATGAGCCAGCTTGTACCTAAGTTACGGTCAGAGCGAAAAAAGATACGTCCATCACTGCCTCTCAAGTCCTTCACTGTAACGTTCCTCATCCACGAATCTTTCATCCTCGCTCAAATTAATGGGGTAATCGTCACTTTCTCGGTCCGAATCTCTCTCGCTCAATTGTAAACAACGGGGAATTGTGAGGAATACTAGCTCCTGTGACGTCACGCTACTTCCGGTACAGGCAAGGCTTTTTTTATCAGCGAGCAAAAGTTGCGAACTTTATCGTCAATTTTCTCTATTAAATCCTTTCAGCAAAAATATGGCAATAGCGCGAAATGATCAAGTATGACACATAGAATGGATCTGCTATTCCCGTTTAAATTTAAAAAAATCATTTTAGTAGGCCTTTAAAACAGATGACAGCCAATTGCTGTTTTATTTCCAATGAAACAATAGAACATACGTACTCATATAGTAGTACAGTTGGCACAGTACAGCAAACTGACAGTTACAGTATTTTTCAGACTATAAGTCGCATTTTTTTCATAGTTTGGCCGGGGTTGCGACTTATACTCAGGAGCGACTTATGTGTGAAATGATTTACACATTAGCGTAAAATATCAAATAATATCATTGATCTCATTCACGTAAGAGACTAGACGTATAAGATTTCATGGGATGTAGCGATTAGGAGTGACAGATTGTTTGGTAAACGTATAGCATGTTCAATTTTAGGGGTGGGCAATTAATTTTTACCGGGGGCCGCATGACCAGCCCGAGCACTGCTGGAGGGCCACATCGACAATATTTCAATTAAATATTGCTCAATATTATTTTTGATGTATACCGTAAAATAAATAGTAATAATAATAATACTTTCATTTAACCTAACTTAACTTAATACCAAAAGCACTGCTTTGGAAATCATTTGTACCCCTTTCAGAGATCACATTTAGTTCCCCTTCAACATCCTCATGTTGCACAATGAAATGTAAGCATAGGATGAAGTGTGCATTCCTGTAACAGCATTCCATGATTAATATAAATACATTAACATTAATAATAAATGACAGTAAAATAAGCACACGTATGACTGAGGAGTCATAGTGTAACTTTGTATGGTGTTTGAGTTGTCCGACTTTTTGTGTGGCCATAAACGCACCAGTGGTTTAGTGCTATGCGTGTTGGTGACAGATGACAAGTTGGTTTTGGCCTGGTTTGTACAGCAGAAAATGACTAGTTTTTCCAGATAGAAGTGTTTTACTCATGTTTTTGGTGTGGTTATGGCCGAATATAAACAGTTTTGCTCAATAAAGTGATCGATATAATTCCTGTCCTCGAAGCATCTCGATAGACGTTACAATAATTGAACGGCGTTCAATTGAACGGTGTTGAGGAACACCGTTAGGGCCGCTTGTTGTCACTGTCACTCAAAGTTGCATTGCAAAATTACACAGAATAAATATGTTTATTTGGTTTAGAATTCAGATGGGATTTGATTTGGTGCGCGGCATATATTTGCTGCGCGCAGAGGACGCTTGAGCAGTGCGCAATTGCGCAGGCACGCACCTTAGAGGGAACGTTGCTTGGCAGTCCATGTCTTGTTGAAAACACGCCATTCCTCATCAACTTTTCTCTTTTTAGCGTCCTGTGCATCACTTGTCGCTGTGCACCTTCACTCGCAGGTTACACACGGACATACGCCCATAAATAACACTTTTCAAAATAAAAGCAGCACAGTTGTATTGCGCGACCGACATAGATGTTTTTTCAACTTTATTTTGTAATTTGTGATTGCAGCTGTTCACGTTCACTCACCGTCACGCACGCGCATACATCCACACGGAAGTAATACAAATAACGCTTTTCAAAACAAAAGCAGCACCGTTGTATTGCACACTCGACATGGATACTTTTTTAAATGTATTTTGTAATTTATGATTGGCCTCACGCGGGCCGGACAGGGACGCACAAAGGGCCGGATGTGGCCCGCGGGCCGCAGAATGCCCAGGTCTGTTCTATATGTTATAGTTATTTGAATGACTCTTACCTTAATATGTTACGTTAACATACCAGGCACCTTCTCAGTTGGTTATTTATGCCTCATATAACGTACACTTATTCAGCCTGTTGTTCACTATTCTTTAGACATTTTAAATTGCCTTTCAAATGTCTATTCTTGCTGTTGGCTTTTATCAAATACATTTCCCCCAAAAAAATGCGACTTATACTCCAGTGCGACTTATATATGTTTTTTTCCTTCTTTATTATGCATTTTCGGCCGGTGCGACTTATACTCCGGAGCGACTTATACTCCGAAAAATACGGTAATATTTAAATATTTAATATTTAAGCATTTCAAACTATTTTGAACAGAAATAGTTCATGCACATTCAGATGAATTCTTCAAAATTACAAGACATTTTTTTTTAGCATTAATTGACTGAAAGAGCACGCACTTGGCGCGATGATGTCATGTTATCCATGGAAAAATGCATTTTTAGACAATATGATTTGCCTGAGCGGCTAGGAGACCCCGAGAGTAACAAGCGCTTGCCTTGTTGCCTTTCCATTAAGAACAATAAATTAGTTTTTAGTATAAGTTTGCTGGTTTCAAGAAATGTAATGCCGAGCGCATATCATTATGTCAAGATAATGGCACTAGCATTTACTTCGTTTAAGAATATTTTTCAACATATTGAGCAAAAACGTCTTTTTTTTTTTTTCCTACCAAGAAAAGTGCACTTGTTATTAGTGAGAATATACTTATTTTAAGCTATTTTTGGGTTCATTGAGGTTAGCTAATTTGACTTGTTTTGGAAAGTCTTGACAAGCCAAATTTTCTTGTTCTATTGGCAGATAATTTTGCTTAGTTCAAATAAAATAAATAAATAATGATAAATTATATATTAAATAAATAAAATACCCCTCATTTATTTTTATTTTTTGTCTTGTTTTTGAACACTGACTTTTTACATTGTACTAGAAAACCCACACTTGGCAAATTGTCTGTTTAATTTTTTTCTGATCCATCTCTTCAAAACATCATTTTCTTCATTTATGTGTTCGTAATATTTTAATAACCGCAATAATGTTTCGGGGTGCATGAGAAAGAGGGGGGGAAAAAGAGAGCGTTTTTCTTGACCACATGGTTTTGTATTGCAACAGAACCAACGTTGGGACGGTGGCGAGGAGCAAACTGCTCAGTCAGCGTTGACGGCGCGGATGAGTTTGATTTTATTTGTATTTTTATTAAGGATCCCCATTAGCTGGTTGCCACAACAACCTACTAGTCTTCCTGCACTGCAAAAAGTCAGTGTTCAAAAACAAGAAAAAAAATACAAAAATGAGGGGTATTTTATTTGAATTTAACAAAATTATCTGCCAATAGAACAAGAAAATTTGGCTTGTCAAGACTTTCCAAAACAAGTCAAATTAGCTAACCTCAATGAACCCAAAAATAGCTTAAAATAAGTATATTCTCACTAATAACAAGTGCACTTTTCTTGGTAGAAAAACAAATATGAGACCTATGTTTTACTCAATATAGCTCATCAAATCTCAGCTGTAATATCTTACTGAGATCATTTAGGAGCAAAACACTTAAAACAAGTAAAACACTCTAACATAAAATCTGCTTAGTGAGGAGAATGATCTTATCAGACAGAAAATAAGCAAATATCACCCTTATTTGAGATATTTCATCTTACTTAGATTTCACTTTTTGCAGTGTGGCACTTGTCTAATCCGTTAGCCTTCACCTTTCACAAACACCCTCAGTCAGAGCACTTTAATGAGTTAAATCAACCCGAGCCAGCCAAGCCGAGGCTCCTCTGCAAGGGTTTTAGGAAGCGTGACCCGGGTAAGTAAGAGTCCCAGGGCCTGGGCATCATCACGGCCTGACCACGGCGGTTGTGGCGGAGGAGGTGTCTCACTAAGCGTGTCCCTAGAGTCCGCCATTACGGAGTGACAACCGGCCCAGAGGCTGTTCTTTGTCACGGCAATGAGACGCTCATTTGTGTTCGTGTTCGATTGCCGTTAGTGCGCTTTGGATCGGAAGAGGTAGTTGACCCGGGGGAAGTGGAATCGTGTGTTCCTTCTTACTGCTGACGTTCGACCGCCTGGTCGTGTGGCGGCTGCAAGTTGCCGTCTGCCACCGTCCAACCTTTGCCTTACGACACTTTGCCAAAAAGGAAAAGTGACTAAAATCGTTGGCGAGAATTACAATGGAGACATTTTGTGTTATTTTTCAAACTCATTGAGCTGTGCTGCACTTTATTGACCATAAATGATGAGCTTCAAGCACACCTGTGAAGTGAAAGCCATTTCAGGTGGAGAGAATGCCAAGAGTGTGCAAAGCAGTAATCGGAGCAAAGGGTGGCTATTTTGAAGAAACTAGACTATAAAACACGTTTTCAGTTATTTCACCTTTTTGTTAAGTACATAAGTCCACATGTGTTCATTCATAGTTTTGATGTGACAATCTACGATGTAAATAGTCATGAAAATAAAGAAAACCAAGAATGTGTCCAAACTTTTGACCTGTACTGTATATTTCCGCCGCTCCCAGTCTGTGGAACGCTCTCCCTGACCACCTGAGGGCACCACAGACTGTGGATGCTTTTAAAAAAGGCTTAAAAACCCTTCTTTTTAAAAAAAGCCTTTTTTTAGATATATGCATACTAGTTTTAGCTATTTGGCTGTTCTAGTTTTTATTTTTATTGTTTTTTTATTATCTTTTTTTTTTTTTTTAATACACTGTAGCACTTGGAGGTTGTTTACTCAATGTAAAGTGCTTTTTACAAATAAAATCTATTATTATTATTTATTTATTTTTTACATTTAGGAATTATTAACATAAAACTACTTGGGGGAAAAACATTTTTTTATATATTTTTATTTTTTTTAGACATGTATCTCGTGCGCACGAGAAACTTTTTATAAAGTTATAAAAAAATTTAAAAAAAAAAAAATTTAAACATTTATTTATTTATTTATTTTTTAGACATGTATCTCGTGCGCACGACAAACTTTTTATAAAGTTATAAAAAAATGTTTAAATTTTTTTTTAAAAAAACATTTATTTATTTATTTTTTAGACATGTATCTCGTGCGCACGAGAAACTTTTTATAAAGTTATAAAAAAAAAATTAAAAAAAATAATTTTTTAACATTTATTTATTTTTTAGACATGTATCTCGTGCGCACGACAAACTTTTTATAAAGTTATAAAAAAATGTAAAAAAAAAATTGTTTTAAACATTTATTTATTTATTTTTTAGACATGTATCTCGTGCGCACGACAAACTTTTTATAAAGTTATAAAAAAATGTTAAAAACATTTTTTTTAAAACATTTATTTATTTTTTAGACATGTATCTCGTGCGCACGAGAAACTTTTTATAAAGTTATAAAAAAATGTTAAAAAATTATTTTTTTTAAACATTTATTTATTTATTTTTTATAGTTATAAAAAAAATGAAAAAATTTTTTTTTTTAAACATTTATTTATTTATTTTTTAGACATGTATCCGTGCGCACGACAAACTTTTTATAAAGTTATAAAAAAATGTTTAAAAATTTTTTTTTTAAAACATTTATTTTTTAGACATGTATCTCGAGGCGCACGACAAACTTTTTATAAAGTTATAAAAAAAATTTAAAAAAAAATTTTTTTTAAACATTTATTTATTTATTTTTTAGACATGTATCTCGTGCGCACGAGAAACTTTTTATAAAGTTATAAAAAAATGTTTAAAAAATTTTTTTTTTAAACATGTATTTATTTATTTTTTAGACATGTATCTCGTGCCAACGACAAACTTTTTATAAAGTTATAAAAAAAATTAAAACATTTTTTTTTTTTAAACATTTATTTATTTATTTTTTAGACATGTATCTCGTGCGCACGAGAAACTTTTTATAAAGTTATAAAAAAATGTTTAAAATTTTTTTTTAAACATGTATTTATTTATATTTTAGACATGTATCTCGTGCGCACAAGGAACTTTCTCGTGCGCACGAGATACATGTCCAAAAAAAAAGAAAAAAAATTATAATTTTTTTTTTTTTTTAGACATGTATCTCGTGCCAACGACAAACTTTTTATAAAGTTATAAAAAAAATTAAAACATTTTTTTTTTTTAAACATTTATTTATTTATTTTTTAGACATGTATCTCGTGCGCACGACAAACTTTTTATAAAGTTATAAAAAAATGTTAAAACATTTTTTTTAAACATTTATTTATTTATTTTTTAGACATGTATCTCGTGCGCACGAGAAACTTTTTATAAAGTTATAAAAAAAAAAAAAAAAATTTTTTTTTTTTAAACATTTATTTATTTATTTTTTAGACATGTATCCTGTTCTCGTGCGCACGAAATACATGTCTAAAAAAAAAAAAAAAAAAAATCATATATATATATAAAAATAAATTTAAAAACTTTTTTTTTTTTATAACTTTATAAAAAGTTTCTCGTGCGCACGAGATACATGTCTAAAAAATAAATAAATAAATACAATTATTTGAAAAAAAAATTCCCAATGTCACTTTAGGGGCCCCGTATTAACATGTATTTATTGGATAATTCATTTATTTGTATTTTTTCTCCATAATGGAAACATGCAGTGAATTGAAAAAAAAAAAAGGTTAATGTTGGCTTTGACATCCTGTAATGCAGAAAACAGCAGATATATATGTGTATATATATATATATATATATATATATATATATATATATATATATATATATATATATGTATATATATATATATATATATATATATATATATATATATATATATATATCCAGGGCAGTAGAAAATGGATGTATGTATGTATTTGTATGAATGTTTTGAGTTATTTCTATATTATTCCTTATTGCAGTCTTTTTTGAATCCCTCGCTGTTTGTTTCCGGGACGTCATTTGCATAAACGTGCGGCGTGGTACACGCATGATCCATCTTGTGGAATGGCAGAGTAAATCACGCTGACGCGGAGAAGCGGAGAGGGCGTCTCTGCCATTTAAATGTATAGAATATAGAAAAGCCTCATCAGACGCGGGCCGGCGCCCCCAAAAGAGATTGGCCTTGCCGATGGCCCCCGCCGTATATTCACCTGAGCATCGCGGAACGGATCCCGCTGACCTAGACCGCGGCGCTCTGCAGCCTCGTAAATGTCAGCGGCGCCGACTTTAATGAAGACGGGTGGAGTGTCTTTGAGGAGTCGCTTCCACGCATTAGCTTAAGCAAAACGCGAGGCTCCGCACAGGCGGCTTTCGTGACCTTCAATGATGTCCTCTCGCTAACACGCGGAAAATGTTCGCCTTCTCTTCCATGATGAGACGTGCAAGAATGTTCTATTCACAGCCCGCGTGAACAGTTTTTCCGACGGCCGTGCGGCGCTTTTTAGTAAGGACGCCGCGCGATGAAGGATCTCTTTCAATACTCGCGCTCATGCGTGACTTTGTGTCAACATAGTAAAGCAAACGCTCATTTTTAGCCTCAACACAAAACCACTGCAAAAAGTGAAATCTAAGTAAGATGAAATATCTCAAATAAGGGTGATATTTGCTTATTTTCTGTCTAAGATAATTCTTCTCACTAAGCAGATTTTATGTTAGAGTGTTTTACTTGTTTGAAGTGTTTTGCTCCTAAATGATGTCAGTAAGATATTACAGCTTGTTGCTGAGATTTGATGAGCTATATTGAGTAAAACATGCTTGAAACTAGAATATCAACTGTTGCAAAGCTGTGTCATCAACACTCACAAGTAGGGATGTCCGATAATGGCTTTTTGCCGATATCCGATATTCCGATATTATCGGCCGATAAATGCGTTAAAATTTAATATCGGAAATTATCGGTATCGTTTTTTTATTATCTGTATCGTTGTTGTTTTTTTGTTTTTTTTTGTTTTGTTTTTGTTTTTTTCATTACGAAATCAACATAAAAAACACAAGATACACTTACAATTAGTGCACCAACCCAAAAAACCTCCCTCCCCCCATTTCTTTCTGTTATCAATATTCTGGTTCCTACATCAATATATATCAATACAGTCTGCAAGGGATACAGTCCGTAAGCACACATGATTGTGCGTGCTGCTGCTCCACTAATAGTACTAACCTTTAACACTTCATTTTACTCATTTTCATTCATTACTAATTTCTATGTAACTGTTTTTATATTGTTGTACTTTCTTTTTTCTTCAAGAAAATGTTTTTAATTTAGTTATCTTATTTTATTATTTTTTTTAAAAAGTACCTTATCTTCACCATACATGGTTGTCCAAATTAGGCATAATAATGTGTTTATTCCACGACTGTATATATCGGTTGATATCGGTATCGGTTGATATCGGTATCGGTAATTAAAGAGTTGGACGATATCGGAATATTGGCAAAAAGCCATTATCGGACATCCCTACTCACAAGTATAAAACTACTTTTTTTTCATTCAATTCATTTCTTATTTCAAGCGTGAAAAAAAAAAAATCATGATTATGTCAAGATAATGGCACTAGCATTTAATTCATTTAAGAATATTTTTCGACATATTGAGCAAAAATGTCTTTTTTTTTTTTCTACCAAGAAAAGTGCACTTGTTATTAGTGAGAATATACTTATTTTAAGCTATTTTGGGGTTCATTGAGGTCAGCTAATTTGACTTGTTTTGGAAAGTCTTGACAAGCCGAATTTTCTTGTTCTATTGGCAGATAATTTTGCTTAGTTCAAATAAAATACCCCTCATTTTTGTATTTTTTTTCTTGTTTTTGAACACTGACTTTTTGCACAAACCCTCAACTGAAGATTCTTTTTTATTATCATTCATATGTTAATATGAATGATAATTAGAGATGTCCGATAATATCGGCCGGCCGATATTATCGGCCGATAAATGCTTTAAAATGTAATATCGAAAATTATCGGTATCGGTTTTTTATTATTATCGGTATCGGTTTTTTTGGGGTTTTTTTTAATTTATTA
>NC_084752.1:43013812-43051312 GCF_033978785.1 Entelurus aequoreus | reverse complement strand
TTTGAAAACCGGAGATTTTCATAAACTCTAAGCCATAATCACCAACCTTTTTGAAAGCAAGAGCTACTTCTTGGGTAGTGATTAATGCGAAGGGCTACCAGTTTGATACACACTTAAATAAATTGCCACAAATAGCCAATTTGCTCAATTTACCTTTAACTCTATGTTATTATTAATAATTAATTATATTTACACTTAATTGAACGGTTTAAAAGAGGAGAAAACACGAAAAAAATGACAATTAAATTTTGAAACATAGTTTATCTTCAATTTCGACTCTTTAAATATCAAAATTCAACCGAAAAAAGAAGAGAAAAACTTAAAAAAATAGTTTATGGAACATCATTAGTCATTTTTCCTGATTAAGAATAATTTTAGAATTTTGATGACATGTTTTAAATAGGTTGAAATCCAATCTACACTTTCTTAGAATATATAACAAATTGGACCAAGCTATATTTCTAACAAAGACAAATCATTATTTCTTCTAGATTTTCCAGAACAAAAATTTTAAAAGAAATTCAAAAGACTTTGAAATAAGATTTAAATTTGATTCTACACATTTTCTAGATTTGCCGGAATAATTTTTTTGAATTTTAATCATAATAAATTTGAAGAAATATTTCACAAATATTCTTCGTCGAAAAAACAGAAGCTAAAATGAAGAATTAAATTAAAATGTATTTATTATTCTTTACAATAATAAAAAAAAAAAATTACTTGAACATTGATTTAAATTGTCAGGAAAGAAGAGGAAGGAATTTAAAAGGTAAAAAGGTATATGTGTTTAAAAATCCTAAAATCATTTTTACGGTTGTATTTTCTCTAAAATTGTCTTTCTGAAAGTTATAAGAAGCAAAGTAAAAAAATGTATGAATGTATTTAAACAAGTGAAGACCAAGTCTTTAAAATATTTTCTTGGAATTTCAAATTCTATTTGAGTTTTGTCTCTCTTAGAATTAAAAATGTCAGGCAAAGCGAGACCAGCTTGCTAGTAAATAAATAAAATTTAAAAAATAGAGGCAGCTCACTGGTAAGTGCTGCTATTTGAGCTATTTTTAGAACAGGCCAGCGGGCTACTCATCTGGTCCTTACGGGCGACCTGGTGCCCGCGGGCACCACGTTGGTGACCCCTGCTCTAAGCCATAATCACCAAATTCATGTCAAAAGGAAGCTGGGAATATCTTAAGTTGCATGTTATGAGCCTATGTCATATATTTGTTTGCTTTGTATGCTTGTGAATCCAGGCTAATCCATTTAAGTAAGACTACTTATTATGTTGAAGGGGGCAGGAAGTATAAGATGTTTTCTTCATAGATAGATAGCTAGGTCTTTATTGTCATTGCACAAGTACAACAAAACTTTGTTTTCAGCACAAACCCGTGCAAGATTAGACAAACAAACAGTGTACAGAGTTACAGAAAAAGATGGGCAAAAAGGTAAAACTCTGGGGAAGGATGAGTAAAAAAAAATACAATCTAGACTGGGCTCCTAAGGGGGCCCAGTCTGGAGTGGGAAAAAACCTCCATAGCAAAGCACATATACATATTACAACATACATCTCCAGATATCTAGCAACAGAGGGGAGGGAGTGCGGGGTCATGGTGGCGGGCCGCAGCTCTCAGGCGCTGACCATCCCTATGGGATTTGCGTCGTCATCCTGTTCCTTCTCAAGCATAGGTGTGTAAATATGTGTCTAGTTGCTAAAGTTTCATTGTCTATTGAGCAGAAATGCACATCAATGAAGGAGATAAATAAATGAAATGAAATTAGTAAATCTAATTGCCTCATAAAGAAATTTTTGCACGATATTGAAATGTATATTTACATACTCATATTTTTACATATACCCTGAACATCTCACAATTTAGGTCTTTTTATATTTTGTTGCACTTTTATTTGCACAATAGAAAATGTACAAAATAGAATACAAAAATAGGTTTTTACATTATGAACTATTTCTATGCGGCTGTAAACATGACCAAACCATGTTTCCTTTTACAATATACAACTTTGAAAGCTTTGTTTCATATATAATGTTTTGAATCGCACTTTTGTAAGGAAAATATGTTTATAATTTATTTATTTATTTATTTAACCTCTTAAGACCCTAGCTGTTTGTTTACATGCTTTTTTTTATTTCTCTTTGCTATTTGGGCTTATTGGACCCTAATTAGAATAAAAACTAAGAATAATCTTTTAATATGATGTACTTAGACCATAAGTACACAAACGTGTACATCATGTTTAGTGACATGCTAATACTTATTTTTACACTTTTTTTTTTTTTTTTTTCCAAATTCCATTGTATCTTGTACTTTTCTGACACCACCAGATGGCAATATAAGTGTCCACATAAGCACATTAAAATTAAGACCCCAATTCAGTAGCGTACACCATTTTGGAAATAAGAGCTAAAAGGTGGTGTCCACGCATGTGGCCACTAAGCCTTTAGAGCAGGGGTCACCAACGCGGTGCCCGCGGGCACCAGGTAGCCCGTAAGGACCAGATGAGTAGCCCGCTGGCCTGTTCTAAAAATAGCTCAAATAGCAGCAATTACCAGTGAGCTGCCTCTATTTTTTAAATTATATTTATTTACTAGCAAGCTGGTCTCGCTTTGCCCGACATTTTTAATTCTAAGAGAGACAAAACTCAAATAGAATTTGAAAATCCAAGAAAATATTTTAAAGACTTGGTCTTCACTTGTTTAAATAAATTCATAATTGTTTTACTTTGCTTCTTATAACTTTCAGAAAGACAATTTTAGAGAAAAAATACAACCTTAAAAATGATTTTAGGATTTTTAAACACATATACCTTTTTACCTTTTAAATTCCTTCCTTTTCTTTCCTGACAATTTAAATCAATGTTCAAGTAAAAAATGTGTTTTTATTGTAAAGAATAATAAATAGATTTTAATTTAATTCTTCATTTTAGCTTCTATTTTTCCGACAAAGAATATTCGTGAAATATTTCTTCAAACTTATTATGATTAAAATTCAAAAAAATTATTCTGGCAAATCCAGAAAATCTGTAGAATCAAATTTAAATCTTATTTCAAAGTCTTTTGATATATATATTTGTTTATTTTTGTTCTGGAAAATCTAGAAAAAATAGTCATTTGTCTTTGTTAGAAATATAGCTTGGTCCAATTTGTTATATACTCTAACAAAGTGTAGATTGGATTTTAACCTATTTAAAACATGTCATCAAAATTCTAAAATTAATCTAAATCAGGAAAAATTACTAATGATGTTCCATAAATTATTTTTCTAAGTTTTTCTCTTCTTTTTTTCGGTTGAATTTTGAATTTTAAAGAGTCGAAATTGAAGATAAACTATGTTTCAAAATGTAATTGTCATTTTTTTCGTGTTTTCTCCTCTTTTAACCCGTTCAATTACGTGTAAATATCATTAACTATTAATAATAACATAGAGTTAAAGGTAAATTGAGCAAATTGGCTATTTCTGGCAATTTATTTAAGTGTGTATCAAACTGGTAGCCCTTCGCATTAATCACTACCCAAGAAGTAGCTCTTGCTTTCAAAAAGGTTGCTGACCCCTGCTTTAGAGGTTGCATATATATATAATTTCTAATTATTTCTACATATTTTTTATGCATTTTATATGTGAAATGTGTTGAATATTTACATTTTATATAGTGCTTTTATTCACCAATTATGGATTTTTTTTTTTTTTACCCAACTTTTACTACATAGGCAATATCGCTGTGCGCTTTAAAACCTTTTTTTAAAAATGTTTTGCATTCTTTTTTTAATTGTAATATTTTATTATTATATTCATTTTAATTGATTGAAATTTTTATTAGTAGATTGCACCGTACAGTACATATTCCGTACAATTGACCACTAAATGGTAACACCCCAATAAGTTTTTCAACTTGTTTAAGTCCACGTTCATCAATTCATGGTAATTGACGACGTGGTTGTTTTTTAAGAGTTGTTTATTCGCCTTTTATTCAAAGCCCCCTTAGATGTTAGCCAGGCAGCTGCTTCGCTGTATTTGTCTTCCACGAAGGGAGCTGCACAACATTCGCCAGCTGACTTGGAAGCTGAGAAAAAGGCCAGCTCTCGGCGTGAAGTGTCCGCTTTTTAAGGACCGAGCTCGTGTGCAAGGCTGCCCGTGACGGAACCTAAAGCCCCTCGGGTGCTTATTAGTGTGGTGTCCCTGCGGCGCTGACAGCTGGACGTGGACTACCACACACACACACACACACACACACACACACACACACACACACACACACACACACACACACACACACACACTAGTACCAGCCTTCATGTTGGAACTAATTCAAAGGAGATGTTTGTCTTGTAGCTCAACATAAACTTCATTTTAACCCTTCCTTCAGCTTTCTTTCCTCTTCTAACCTTCTCGCTCGCTCTCGTCTCAGTCATGTGTTCGCACTAATGGTGCTGTCAGAGTGTCTGCTTAGCTGTCTCCCACACACACACACACACACACACACACACACACACACACACACACACACACACACACACACACACACACACGGCAGCTTTACTCGGCTCTTTGCCTGATGTTAAACACTGATCCGTCTCCTTTTCACACGCTAAATGCTGCTTAGTTGAAACTGGAGACGCTTGTAGACCGGAGCTGTTCAACGTCATTGATACCGGGGCCCTCCATATCTCACCGGAGGAAAAGTCACAGAAGAAGCACTACTGTATGTTTTGTCTAGTCAAAGATCTTCCATTTGTCAGGAACAATCGGCTGTTTTTAAGAAGTCCGCTATTCAAAGATCTTCTTTAATAACTTGACTAAATAACAAGAAAACTCGTCAAAGAAAGATCTTCTGTAGAGACATCTTGCTATTTTTGTATTACCGGTATATTCTCAATATTTTTTACAATTCATTGCAAAAACACTCGTCAAAGATCCTCTATTGGACAGGAGCACGCTGCTGTTCCTTTTTTTAACGATTTATGCAAAAACACTACTCAATTATTCTCTATATGACCAAAGTGCGCTGCTGTTTTTAACGATTGATTGCAAAAACAGTAGTCAAAGATCCTCTATTGTACAGGAGCACGCTGCTGTTCCTGTTTTTAACGATCAAATACAAAAACACTAATCAAATATCCTCTATATGACCAAAGTGCTCTGCTGTTTTTAACGATTCGTTGCAAAAACACTCGTCAAAGATCCTCTATTGTACAGGAGCACGCTGCTGTTCCTTTTTTTAACGATTTATGCAAAAACACTAGTCAAATATCCTCTATATGACCAAAGTGCTCTGCTGTTTTTAATGATTCATTGCAAAACATTGCAAAAACACTCATCAAAGATCCTCTATTGTACAGAGCACACTGCTGTTCCTGTTTTTAACAATCAAATGCAAAAACACTAATCAAATATCCTCTATATGACAAAAGTGCTCTGCTGTTTTTAACAATTCATTCTAAAAACACTCGTCAAAGATCCTATATTGTACAGGAGCACGCTGCTGTTCCTGTTTTTAACGATCGAATGCAAAATGTCTAGTCAAATATCCTCTATTACAGAAGCACTCTGCTGTTTTTAAGGATTTACTGCAAAAACACTAGTCAAAGATCCTCTATAGGACCAAAGTGCTCTGCTGTTTTTAACAATTCATTGCAAAAACACTCGTCAAAGATCCTATATTTTACAGGAGCACGCTGCTGTTCCTGTTTTTAACGATCGAATGCAAAAACACTCGTCAAATATCCTCTATATGACAAAAGTGCTCTGCTGTTTTTAACGATTGATTGCAAAAACACTCGTCAAAGATCCTCTATTTAACAGGAGCACGCTGCTGTTCCTGTTTTTAACAATCAAATGCAAAAACACTCGTCAAATATCCTCTATTACAGAAGCACTCTGCTATTTTTAAGGATTTATTGCAAAAACACTCGTCAAAGATCCTCTATTTTTCAGGAGCACGCTGCTGTTCCGGTTTTTAACGATTGAATGCAAAAACACTCGTCAAATATCCTCTATAGGACCAAAGTGCTTTGCTGTTTTTAACGATTCATTGCAAAAACACTCGTCAAAGATCCTCTATTTAACAGGAGCACGCTGCTGTTCCTGTTTTTAACGATCGAATGCAAAATTCTAGTCAAATATCCTCTATTACAGAAGCACTCTGCTGTTTTTAAGGATTTACTGCAAAAACAGTAGTCAAAGATCCTCTATTTAACAGGAGCACGCTGCTGTTCCTGTTTTTAACGATCGAATGCAAAAACACTAATCAAATATTCTCTATATGACAAAAGTGATCTGCTGTTTTTAACGATTTACTGCAAAAACAGTAGTCAAAGATCCTCTATTTTACAGGAGCACGCTGCTGTTCCTTTTTTTAACGATCGAATGCAAAAACACTAATCAAATATTCTCTATATGACAAAAGTGATCTGCTGTTTTTAACGATTTACTGCAAAAACAGTAGTCAAAGATCCTCTATTTTACAGGAGCACGCTGCTGTTCCTTTTTTTAACGATAGAATGCAAAAACACTAGTCAAATATCCTCTATTACAGAAGCACTCTGCTGTTTTTAAGGATTTACTGCAAAAACACAAGTCAAAGATCCTCTATTTTACAGCAGCACACTGCTGCTCCTGTTTTTAACAATCAAATGCAAAAACACTAGTCAAATATCCTCTATATGACAAAAGTGCTCTGCTGTTTTTAATGATTCATTGCAAAAACAATAGTCAAAGATCCTCTATTTTACAGATTTTACAATAGATCTTAGGACAGGAGCGCTCTGCTGTTTTTAAGAATGTATTGCAAAAAGGCTACTCAAAGATCCTCTATATCCAGCAAGCGCTTTGCTGCTTTTGAAGATCCACTGCACGAGTCAAATATATTCTACATTGCAGGAGCACTCTGCTGATTTTCAGCATCTACTGCAGAAATGTTACTCCAAGATCCTCTATATCATAAAAGTGCTCTGCTGCTTTTAAAGCTCGAGTCAAAGATCCTCTTTATGACAGTAGAACTCTGCTGCTCTTGGGGATCTACTCCAAAAACGCCAGTCAATGATTCTCTAATTGACAGGGGGCTCTTTTGCTTTTAAGAATTGTCTACAAAAAAACTAGTCAAAGATCCTCCAAATCACAAAAGTAATCTCTTGTTTTTAATGATCTACTGCAAAAATACTAGTCAAAGATCCTCTATATGACTAGAGAAACTGTTGTTTTTAACAATCTTGAGCAAAAACACGAGTCCATGCGCCTTGCATATGACTTGAACGGGTTGCTGTTTTTAGGAGTGTGCTGCAAAAATACCAATCAAAGATCTTCAATATGACAGGAGCACTCTGCTACTTTTAAGGATCCACTACAAAAATCCTACTTGTAGATCTTCTATATCAGTGGTCCCCAACCTTTTTGTAGCTGCGGACATGTCAACGCTTGAAAATGTGTCCCACGGACCGGTGTGGGGGGGGGGGGGTGTATTTAAAAAAAAAAAAAAAAAATTTTTTTTTTTTTTTTTTTTACATAAATAAATACAATCATGTGTGCTTATGGACTGTATCCCTGCAGACTGTATTGATCTATATTGATATATAATGTATATATTGTGTTTTTTATGTTGATTTCATTAAAAAAAAAAAATAATAATAATTTTTTTTTTTTTTTTTTTTTTTTACATAAATAAATACAATCATGTGTGCTTACGGACTGTATCCCTGCAGACTGTATTGATCTATATTGATATATAATGTATATATTGTGTTTTTTATGTTGATTTCATTAAAAAAAAAAAAATAATAATAATTTTTTTTTTTTTTTTTTTTACATAAATAAATACAATCATGTGTGCTTACGGACTGTATCCCTGCAGACTGTATTGATCTATATTGATATATAATGTATATATTGTGTTTTTTTATGTTGATTTCATTAAAAAAAATTTAAAAAAATAAAAAAATAATAAAAATGAAAAAAAATATTTTTTTTTAACATAAATAAATACAATCATGTGTGCTTACGGACTGTATCCCTGCAGACTGTATTGATTTATATTAATATATAATGTATATATTGTGTTTTTTATGTTGATTTAAAAAAAAATAAATTAATTACTTGTGCGGCCCGGTACCAATCGGTCCGCGGACCGGTACCGGGCCACGGCCCGGTGGTTGGGGACCACTGCTCTATATCACTAAAGCGCTCTGCTCTTTTTAAAGATCTACTGCAAAAACACTACCCAAAGATCCTCTGTAGGAGTGTGGAATGTTGCTCCTATACGGCAACAATGTCTGTCAAAGATCCTCTATAAGACAGGAGGGCTCTGTTATTAAGAATCTGCTGCAAAAATACCAGTCAAAGATCCTCTTGCACAAAAGCGGTCTCTTGTTTTCAACCATCTACTGCCAAAATACTAGTAAAAGATCTTCTATATGACAGAAGCACTCTGCTGTTTTCTTAGGATTTACTGCAAAAAAAAAAAGTGAATCAAAGATCCTCTGATTTAAGAGAACTCTGCTGTTTTCAACGACCGACAGCAAAAACACGAGTCCAAGAGCCTTGTATATTGGAAAGCCTGTCCCTGAAAATAATGCCTACATTAAACCGGTCCGTGGTGCAAAAAGGGTTGGGGACTCACCGTTTTAGGGAACCTACACCAATCAAAGATCCTCTATACAAGAGAAACACTGCTGTTGCTATCTTCCTACTTGTCTTGCTGTTTTTTCTGGGCTAACTCTATTTCACGTGGTCGTCCTGGTAGTGTCATCGCTGTTTCCTAACCGTCTTCTCTCCTCTTTTCTTCCTTCACCTTCCGTCCCGTTCACGTCACACTCGCACATGGACTCTTCGCCACGCCGCCATCTCCCCTCTTGAGCAGTATCTTCTCCTGCAGACGCCGCTGATGTTTACAGAGCAGATGCAGCAGGACGTCATCATGGTGCTCAAGTTCCCGTCCAACTCTCCCGTCACTCACGTGGCCGCCAACACGCAGCCGGGCCTGGCGGCGCCCGCCGTCATCACGGTCACCGCCAGCCGCGTCTTCGCCGTCAACAAGTGGCACGGCCTTTCAGGTGAGAAACACGGGCGTTGTGGGGGATTGATGGGAGACGAGCGCTAATGCGGTCAAGCACGCTGCAAAAAGTCAGTGTTCAAAAACAAAAAATATACAAAAATGAGGGGTATTTTATTTGAACTAAGCAAAATTATCTGTCAATAGAACAAGAAAATTTGGCTTGTCAAGACTTTCCAAAACAAGTCAAATTAAAGCTGCAAGCAGCGTTGGTCGGGTCCGCTTTTTGGCAGGTGCTAGTCCTAGGTGTCCCAATACTTTTGTCCAGTGGTAGTCCTGAGTGAGACCTACATAGAGGTTTTTGTTTCGTGTCTCTACGATATTCGTACTGGGAGTTAGAGGAAGTTGTGTCTGAGTTCACATTGTCATTATAGGGTATTGTGTGTAGAATTTTGAGGACAAAGAAGGAATAATTGCATTTTCGTTGTCATTTTTGGCACCGGAGCAACTTTAGTGCTGCGGGTCTTTGAAGGCTCGTAAAATCTAAACGGTAGCACGACTCAAAACGCCGTCGTCAACTTTCAATCAGAAGGGTTCAATCTCTCTCCTGTAGCAGCTTGAAGCCGAAACGACAAACTCGCTCAGAGGAGATAACGTTTGATGTTTGGTGACCGGTTGTAACAAAAATGTTGTTTTGAAGGAGGAATAGCAAACTTCCTGTTGATTTTTGCTGAAGGATGTCAATCTATGAAATGTAGGTCTAGACAAGACCTACATAGAGGTATTTGTTTCATGTCTCTAAGACGTTCCTACCGGAAGTTACAAGCAGTTTTGTCTGAGTTTTCCTCTGAGGAGCAGTTTTTTCTCTGTTTTTTTCAAAAATTATGTAGAGCACAATTTCTATTTTTGGGGTTTGGTTTTTTGACTAACTTGTTATGGCCCACTTTTTGTATGTGTAAAAAATTTGGTGAGTTTTGAAGCATGTTATGGGGGCTAAAGTAGTGCGCAACGGTGCGGAAGAATAATAATAATAAAGAATAAGAATAACAATAATAATAAAACCTTACAAATTCAATAGGGTCCTTTCGTCCCATTGCAAAAGGACTCCCTTTGGGATTCCTTTTGAAAAGGTCCTGTGCGGACCCTAATTAGCTAACTTCAATGAACCCAAAAATAGCTTAAAATAAGTATATTCTCACTAATAACAAGTGCACTTTTCTTGGTAGAAACAACTAATATGAGACCTTTTTGCTCAATATGTTGAAAAATATTCTTAAATGAAGTAAATGCTAGTGCCATTATCTTGACATAATGATATGCGCTCGGCATCATCCTTTTTTTTTTCATGCTTAAAATAAGAAATTATTACTTTAAAAAAGCAGTTGTATACTTGTGAGTAGGGATGTCCGATAATGGCTTTTTGCCGATATCCGATATTCCGATATTGTCCAACTCTTTAATTACAGATACCGATATCAACCAATATATGCAGTCGTGGAATTAACACATTATTATGCCTAATTTGGACAACCAGGTATGGTGAAGATAAGGTACTTTTTAAAAAAATTAGTAAAATAAGATAAATAAATTAAAAACATTTTCTTGAATAAAAAAGAAAGTAAAACAATATAAAAACAGTTACATAGAAACTAGTAATGAATGAAAATGAGTAAAATGAAGTGTTAAAGGTTAGTACTATTAGTGGAGCAGCAGCACGCACAATCATGTGTGCTTACGGACTGTATCCCTTGCAGACTGTATTGATATATATTGATATATAATGTAGGAAGCAGAATATTAATAACAGAAAGAAACAACCCTTTTGTGTGAATGAGTGTAAATGGGGGAGGGAGGTTTTTTGGGTTGGTGCACTAATTGTAAGTGCATCTTGTGTTTTTTATGTTGATTTAATTTAAAAAAAAATTTTTTTTTAAATTAAAAAAACGATACCGATAATAAAAAAAACGATACCGATAATTTCCGATATTACATTTTAACGCATATATCGGACATCTCTACTTGTGAGTGTTGATGACACAGCTTTGCAACAGTTGATATTCTAGTTTCAAGCATGTTTTACTCAATATAGCTCATCAAATCTCAGCAACAAGCTGTAATATCTTACTGACATCATTTAGGAGCAAAACACTTCAAACAAGTAAAACACTCTAACATCAAATCTGCTTAGTGAGAAGAATTATCTTATCAGACAGAAAATAAGCAAATATCGCCCTTATTCGAGATATTTCATCTTACTTAGATTTCACTTTTTGCAGTGCAGTGAAGTTGTCACGTTGTGTAAATGGTAAATAAAAAGAGAATACAATGATTTGCAAATCCTTTTCAACTTATGTTCAATTGAATAGACTGCAAAGACAAGATACGAGGACAAACTTACGAACAGTGGGAGACCGGGCTTTCTGCTCCGCCGCTCCCAGTCTGTGGAACGCTCTCCCTGACCACCTGAGGGTACCACAGACTGTGGATGCTTTTAAAAAATGCTTTTTTTTTTAGGTATATGCATACTAGTTTTGGCTATTTGGCTGTTCTATTTTTATTTTTTTATACACTGTAGCACTTTGAGGTTGTTTACTCAATGTATAATAATAATAATAGATTTATTTGTAAATAGCACTTTACATTGAGTAAACAACCTCAAAGTGCTACAGTGTATAAAAAAATGAAAAAATAAAAATGTGGAACGCTCTCCCTGACCACCTGAGGGCACAACAGACTGTGGATGCTTTTAAAAAAGGCTTTTTTTTTTTTAGATATATGCATACTAGTTTTGGCTATTTGGCTGTTCTATTTTTTCATTTTTATTTATTTGTTATTATCTTTTTATTTTTTGTATTTATTTTTTTATACACTGTAGCACTTTGAGGTTGTTTACTCAATGTAAAGTGCTATTTACAAATAAATCTATTATTATTATTATTAGAGATGTCCGATAATATCGGTCTGCCGATATTATTGGCCAATAAATGCGTTAAAATGTAATATCGGAAATTATCGGTATCGTTTTTTTTATTATCAGTCTCGTTTTTTTTTTTTTTTTTTTTTAAATTAAATCCACATAAAAAACACAAGATACACTTACAATTAGTGCACCAACCCAAAAAACCTCCCTCCCCCATTTACACTCATTCACACAAAAGGGTTGTTTCTTTCTGTTATTAATATTCTGCTTCCTACATTATATATCAATATATATCAATACAGTCTGCAAGGGATACAGTCCGTAAGCATTATATATCAATATATATTAATACAGTCTGCAAGGGATACAGTCCGTAAGCATTATATATCAATTTATATCAATACAGTCTGCAAGGGATACAGTCCGTAAGCACACATAATTGTGCGTGCTGCTGCTCCACTAATAATACTAACCTTTAACAGTCAATTTTACTAATTTTCATTCATTACTAGTTTCTATGTAACTGTTTTTATATTGTTTTACTTTCTTTTTTATTCAAGAACATGTTTTTAATTTATTTATCTTATTTTATTTGACTCATTTTTTTAAAAAGTACCTTATCTTCACCATACCTGGTTGTCCAAATTAGGCATAATAATGTGTTAATTCCACGACTGCATATATCGGTTGATATCGGTATCGGTAATTAAAGAGTTGGACAATATCGGCATATCGGATATCGGCAAAAAGCCATTATCGGACATCCCTAATTATTATTAGTAGTATTTCATGTTCACACTGAGAAACTTTGTTATTTTTTGCAAATAATCATGAACTTAGAATTTAATGGCAGCAACACATTGCAAAAAAGTTGTCATTTTTACCAATGTGTTACATGGCCTTTCCTTTTAACAACACTCAGTAAACCTTTGGGAACTGAGGAGACACATTTTTGAAGCTTCTCAGGCGGAATTCTTGCCCATTCTTGCTTGATGTACAGCTTAAGTCAGGCCTGGGCAATTATTTTGACTCGAGGGGCCACATTTAGAGAAAACAATATGTCTGGGGGCCAGTACCAGTAGAGTATAAGTCGCTCCAGAGTATAAGTCGCACCGGCCGAAAATGCATAATAAAGAAGGAAAAAAACATATATAAGTTGCACTGGAGTATAAGTCGCATTTTTGGGGGAAATGTATTTGCTAAAAGCCAACAGCAACAATAGACATTTGAAAGGCAATTTCAAATGTCTAAAGAATAGTGAACAACAGGCTGAATAAGTGTACGTTATATGAGGCATAAATAACCAACTGGTATGTTAACGTAACATATTATGGTAAGAGTCATTCAAATAACTATAACATATAGAACATGCTAATCGTTTACCAAACAATCTGTCACTCCTAATCGCTAAATCCCATGAAATCTTATACGTCTAGTCTCTTACGTGAATGAGATAAATCATATTATTTGATATTTTACGCTAATGTGTTAATCATTTCACACATAAGTCGCTCCTGAGTATACGTCGCACCCCCGGCCAAACTATGAAAAAAAACTGCGACCTATAGTCCGGAAAATATGGTACTAGAGTAATATAGTAAACAATAACATTGCCAGTTTTTTATCCGTCAGACCCACTTTAAAATAATCCCAAACCATAGACATGGTGTTGTTAGTTAGGCACCGAGCGAGCTGGCTTGTTAGCCACGGCTACAGCACCGGCAACAACACATTCTTGTTGTTGTTATGCTCCGCTCGCAGCGGTTTGATGAGGTCATCAAGCGTCGCCAGTAAACCTCTCATGGGAGAGGGGAGAGGCTGCTGACTGGAGATGCAACTGCTCTGTACTTCTCCCTACGTCCGTGTTTTATCCGGATATGTACCACTCCGTACAGCGGCGTTCTAAAAAGTAATTAATTTGACTTTTTGAAACCGATAATTTCCGATATTACATTTTAAAGCATTTATCGGCCGATATTATCGGACATCTCTAATTGCAACAAATACTATATTATCTAACTTTGTTGGTCAAAATCCAAATGAATACTTAAATATCTGCTTAACTTATGATTTCGAAGCAAGTTATCCATCAAATTGTACACTATAAAAATGACCAATAGATTTTACTGTAAAATTTAGGGAGTTTTTTTTTTTTCCAGCATATTACTGTAAGTTGGAAAAAAAAAAAAAAAAGACTAATGTTTGTTTTTTTATAGTAAAATTCTGTTGGCTAAAATGTCAAATTTTTTTTTTTATTTTTTACTGTAAAATCCACAGTTGATGATTTTATGGTACCACATTTTATTATGGTAAAAAACTGGTGCGACTTATACTCAGGAGCGACTTATGTCTGAAATTATTAACACATTAGCGTAAAATATAAAATAATATTATTTAGCTCATTCACGTAAGACAGTGTTCCCCAACCACCGGGCCGCGGCCCAGTACCGGTCCGTGGACCGATTGGTACCGGGCCGCACAAGAAATAAAAATTTAAAAATATATATATTTATTTATTAAATCAACATAAAAAACACAATATATACATTATATATAAATATACATCAATACAGTCTGCAGGGATACAGTCCGTAAGCCCACATGATTGTATTTCTTTATGACAAAAAAAAAAAAAAAAAACATACTATGGGTAACAGTCAAAATGTATTTATTTTAATTTTATTTTTTTAGGGGGGTAACAACAGTCAATATTTATAATAGTTAATATCCATTAAATTGCACACTATAAAAATGACCAATAGATTTTACTGTAAAATTTAGGGAGGTTTTTTTTTTCCAGCATATTACTGTAAGTTGGAAAAAAAAAAAAAAAGACCAATGTTTGTTTTTTTATAGTAAAATTCTGTCGGCTGAGCTGTCAAATTTTTTGAGTTTTTTTTTTTTTACTGTAAAATCCACAGTTGATGATTTTATGGTACCACATTTTATTATGGTAAAAAACTGGCATCTGAGTTGCCAAAATAAAATTAAACAGCAGTACTGTATTTTTATTTACCGTATTTTTCGGACTATAAGTCGCAGTTTTTTCATAGTTTGGCCGGTGGTGTGACTTATACTCAGGAGCGACTTATGTGTGAAATTATTAACACATTAGCGTAAAATATCAAATAATATTATTTAGCTCATTCACGTAAGACAGTGTTCCCCAACCACCGGGCCGCGGCCCAGTACCGGTCCGTGGACCGATTGCTACCGGGCCGCACAAGAAATAAAAAAAATTTAAATATATATATATATATATATATATATATATATATATATATATATATATATATATATATATATATATATATATATATATATATATATTTATTTATTTATTTATTTATGTATGTGTGTGTGGGAAAAAAATCTATTTAATCTCTACAGGCCTGTTTCATGAGGGGTTTACCTCAATCCTCAGGAGATTTTTTTTTTTCCCCCACACATACATATTACGGTCTACCACGGTATCGAGCACTATTTTTTGGATAATCTAATTAAGACATATATATATTTATTTATTTATTTATTAAATCAACATAAAAAACACAATATATACATTATATATAAATATACACCAATACAGTCTGCAGGGATACAGTCCGTAAGCCCACATGATTGTATTTCCTTATGACAAAAAAAAATATACCATACCATGGGTAACAACAGTCAATATTTATTTATTTTAATTTAATTTTTTTAGGGGGGTAACAACAGTCAATATTTATAATAGTTAATATCCATCAAATTGTACACTATAAAAATGACCAATAGATTGTACTGTAAAATTTAGGGAGTTTTTTTTTTTTTTTTTTAGTGTATTACTGTAAGTTGGAAAAAAAAACCAATGTTTGTTTTTTTATAGTAAAATTCTGTTGGCTAAAATGTCAAATTTTTTGATTTTTTTTTTTTACTGTAAAATCCACAGTTGATGATTTTATGGTACCACATTTTATTATGGTAAAAAACTGGCATCTGAGTTGCCAAAATAAAAAATTAAACAGCAGTACTGTATTTCTATTTACAGTAATATGCGGTAAAAATAATAATAAAAAACACCATATATTTTACAGTAAAATATTTCACTGGCAACTAAGCCACAGATAATTTTTTTACTCTTTACGTAAAAATTTTAAAAAATATTTTAATTCATAGGAAAATTCATGAATCCGCCAATATTATCGGACATCTCTAATTATATATATATTTAAATACCTCAGTGACGCATCAAAATTCCATTTCTGAGGAAGGTTTCTATACGCTATTTACTTTTACAACACCAGAATGACAAAATGTGATATTTGTCTTTGCTTTTTTGATTCAGCGAGTCTAGAATTATTACGGTCTGGTCTGCTGGACATTGATTTAGGACACAGCCGACTGCGTCCGCCAGGTGCGGTTAAATCAAATGTGACGCGCCAAGCAGCCTTCACTTGCCGCGATGTCCACCTCCATACATCCGCCTCCTCCTCGCGCAGCGTGAGAAACATCACATTTGATGTTCCTATCATTGGCCAGTCTGCCAAGTGGGAGTCATGCAACACTATTGCGGATTCCCCAACTGCTTTTCTTAGTGCAACTTTGGCAATTAGACCTCAATGCCACCCCACAACAGTGTGTGACCAAGCTGTTGTGTCTGTGTAGGGTTTAATAATAAATAATAATAATAATAATTAGGGATGTCCGATAATATCAGACTGCCGATATTATCGGCAGATAAATGCTTTAAAATGTAATATTGGAAATTATCGGTATCGGTTTCAAAATGATCCGTATCGGTTTCAAAAAGTAAAATGTATGACTTTTTAAAAGGCCGCTGTGTACACGGCCGTAGGGAGAAGTACAGAGCGCCAATAAACCTTAAAGGCACTGCCCAGTCACATAATATCTACGGCTTTTCACACACACAAGTGAATGCAAGGCATACTTGGTCAACAGCCATACAGGTCACACTGAGGGTGGCCGTATAAACAAGTTTAACACTGTTACAAATATGCGCCACACTGTGGACCCACACCAAACAAGAATGACAAACACATTTCGGGAGAACATCCGCACCGTCACACAACATAAACACAACAGAACAAATACCCAGAATCCCATGCAGCACTAACTCATCCGGGACGCTACAATATACACCCCCCGCTACCCCCTACCCAAAAACCTCGCCCCGCCCACCTCAACCTCCTCATGCTCTCTCAGGGAGAGCATGTCCCAAATTCCAAGCTGCTGTTTTGAGGCAAAAAAAAACCACACATTGTGACTTCAATAATAAATATGGCAGTGCCATATTGGCACTTTTTTTCCATAACTTGAGTTGATTTATTTTGGAAAACCTTGTTACATTGTTTAATGCATCCAGCGGGGCATCACAACAAAGTTAGGCATAATAATGTGTTCATTCCACCACTGTATATATCCATATCGCTTGATATCAGAATCGGTAATTAAGAGTTGGACAATATCGGGATATCGGCAAAAAAGCCATTATCGGATATCTCTAATAATAATACATTTTATTTGGTATAGCGCTTTTCAGAGTACTCAAAGACGCTTTACAGCAGTGGTCCCCAAACTTTTTGTAGCTGCGGACCGGTCAACGCTTGAAAATGTGTCCCACAAACCGGGGGGTGAATTTTTTTTTTTTTTTTTCCATAAAGAAGTACAATCATGTGTGCTTACGGACTGTATTCCTGCAGACTGTATTGATCTATATTGATATATAATGTACATATTGTGTTTTTTATTTTGATTTAATTTAAAAAAAAAAAAAAAAAAAAACTTTTTTATTTTTATTTTGTATTTTTTTAATTTCTTGTGCAGCCCAGTACCAATCGGTCCGCGGACCGGTACTGGGCCGCGGCCCGGTGGTTGGGGACCACTGCTTTACAGGATAAAAAAATTGAATATAAAACAGTTCAAAGTAATAATATAAAATAACAGGTAATATAAATGTATGAATTATGTATTATTATTATTAATATATTAGTATTATTTTTTTATTTTTTGTTATTATACTAGTATTTTTATGTATTATTTACAATGTGAATGGAATTATGGGGTTTCTTTCACGTGCTATCTTCAAATTCTCACCAGTGTTTCCCACACATTCATTTTTTTTGTGGCGGCCCGCCACGAAAGAATTACGTCCGCCACAAATAAAATAAAATTTAAAAAAATATATATATATATATATATATATATATATATATATATATATATATATATATATATATATATATATATATATATATATATATATATATATATATATATATATATATATATATATATATATATATTTTTTTTTTGTCCTGTCCAGCTTCTCAGGCAAATCATATAGTTGATGTAGATGCCCATATCGGCTGTTCAGATTTACTTTACAAAAGAGAAGTGTAGGATACTTCTCTAGTTGCCTTATTTGTATTTGACCACTACTGTTTTCTGTTTATTTGTTACTGACTGTGGCAGGACACCTCTGCCTCTGTTTCACTTTATGTTGCTGGTAAATAATATGGTTGTAGTAGTAGGCTAAAGTTAAATTATTTAGTATGCACTTATTAAAGGGGCAGAGCTTTAAGAGACATTTTAGCTTTTATATTTTATAAGATATATTTTTTGTAAGAACCACAATTAATAAATATATTTCAGTGAATAACTTATTGTTCAAATGTGTATATAAATATGTACATAAAGTGTTGTAATTATATTGTAAAATGGATGGATGGATGGACGTTTAAAACAAAACTGTTATTATTAACGGTATAGCTCGGTTGGTAGAGCGGCCGTGCCAGCAACTTGAGGGTTGCAGGTTCGATCCCCGCTTCCGCCATCCTAGTCACTGCCGTTGTGTCCTTGGGCAAGACACTTTACCCACCTGCTCCCAGTGCCACCCACACTGGTTTAAATGTAACTTAGATATTGGGTTTCACTATGTAAAGCGCTTTGAGTCACTTGAGAAAAAGCGCTATATAAATGTAATTCACTTCACTTCACTTCACTATTAATTAGTAAGTATACATTTTTTGAGCCTTTTTAGAGAAAATCATATCATTGTAGTAAATTATGCAAATTACTCGATGATGTCATGGTGACCACGCCCATAGCCACGCCCCCACCGCCACAGGTATCTTGGCAGTTTATGGGAAACACTGCTCACTGTCCTTTTTTTTTCTAGTTACTGATTAAACCTCAATACTCAAAAATGCTTCACACATTTTCACGCAGGTATAAAGCACATACTGTTGTGTTGTTAGTCAAAGTCAGTCAATCCATCAAACTTTGTTTCGAAAGCACTTTTAATGCAAGTGGCAACACAAAGTGTTTTTATATGGAATTCTTTTTCCAAAAAAGAATGAAGAGGAAACACTAACAACAGCAAAACATGGCGTGGCACTGAGGATTGAGAAAAAGCGCCACCTCCGAGGCGTCCACGCAAAAAGAATAAGTCAAAATGGGGCGGCATACCTCGGTTGGTAGAGCGGCCGTGCCAGCAACTCGAGGGTTCCAGGTTCGATTCCCGCTATCCGCCATCCTAGTCACTGCCGTTGTGTCCTTGGGCAAGACACTTTACCCACCTGCTCCCAGTGCCACCCACACTGCTTTAAATGTAACTTACATATTGGGTTTCACTATGTAAAGCGCTTTGAGTCACTAGAGAAAAGCGCTATATAAATATAATTCACTTCACTTCACAAATTAACGCCATCTAAAAAAAAAAAAAATCGTATGTAATTATTTATATAAAATATAAATAATGCAAAAATAATTGAATGAAAACATAACATTGAGAGAATCATAGTAGCAACAACATCAATAAATCAAATGGAAAAAAACACTAAATATAATATAATACTGCGGGAGTTGGTTTCTGTAATGTAACAAATAATCTAAATTTGGCTGTCAAAAATTACGAGTTATTGAAAATGATCACACAATTAATTTTTTAGCTTAATTTCAATGACCGTATTTTCCGGAATATAGTATGAGCTGCACCAACTCCATTTGAGATTTTTTTTTTTTTAAATATTTATATAAAATCTGCTGTACAGTATGTGTGCTTGGGTCCTACACTGCAAAAAGTCAGTGTTCAAAAACAAGAAAAAATATATATATAAAAGTTAGGGGTATTTTATTTGAACTAAGCAAAATTATCTGCCAATAGAACAAAAAAAATTGGCTTGTCAAGACTTTCCAAAACAAGTCAAATTAGCTAACCTCAATGAACCCAAAAATAGCTTAAAATAAGTATATTCTCACTAATAACAAGTGCACTTTTCTTGGTAGGAAAAAAAAGACCTTTTTGCTCAATATGTTGAAAAATATTCTTAAATGAAGTAAATGCTAGTGCCATTATCTTGACATAATGATATGCGCTCGGCATTACATTTCTTGAAACCAGCAAACTTATACTAAAAACTAATTTATTGTTCTTAATGGAAAGGCAACAAGGCAAGCGCTTGTTACTCTCGGGGTCTCCTAGCCGCTCAGGCAAATCATATTGTCTAAAAATGCATTTTTCCATGGATAACATGACATCATCGCGCCAAGTGCGTGCTCTTTCAGTCAATTAGTGCGCATATATACAGCCCGGCCAACATTTTTTTAATTGTAATTTTGAAGAGTTTATCTGAATGTACACTGCAAAAAGTCAGTGGTCAAAAACAAGAAAAAAAATTACAAAAATGAGGAGTATTTTATTTGAACTAAGCAAAATTATCTGCCAATAGAACAAGAAAATTGGGCTTGTCAAGACTTTCCAAAACAAGTAAAATCATCTAACCTCAATGAACCCAAAAATACCTTAAAATAAGTATATTCTCACTAATAACAAGTGCACTTTTCTTGGTAGAAAAAAAAAAGAGACCTTTTTGCTCAATATGTTGAAAAATATTCTTAAATGAAGTAAATGCTAGTGCCATTATCTTGACATCATGATATGCGCTCGGCATCAGGATTTTTTTGTTCATGCTTGAAGTAAGAAATGATGACTTTAAAGGCCTACTGAAAGCCACTACTAGCGACCACGCAGTCTGATAGTTTATATATCAATGATGAAATCTTAACATTGCAACACATGCCAATTCGGCCGGGTTAACTTATAAAGTGACATTTTAAAATTCCCGCCACACTTCCGGTTGAAAAACTCCTTTGGATATGATTTATGCGCGTGACGTCACAAAATCCACGGAAGTGGTTGGACCCCATCGGACCCGATACAAAAACCTCTTGTTTTCTTCGACAAAATTCCACAGTATTCTGGACATCTGTGTTGGTGAATCTTTTGCAATTTGTTTAATGAACAATGGAGGCTGCAAAGAAGAACGTTGTAGGTGGGATCGATCGGTGTATTAGCGGCTAAGTACAATACTTACAGCAACACAACAAGGACTACTTACTTAGCAGACGCCTAGCCGATGCTTGCCGCCAAACCCACGGATGAAGTCCTTCGTCGCGCCGTCGATCGCTGGAACGCAGGTGAGCACGGCTGTTGATGGGAAGATGAGGGCTGGCTGGCGTAGGTGGAGCGCTAATGTTTTTATCATAGTTCTGTGAGGTCCGGTTGCTAAGTTGCTAAATTAGCCTTAGCGTCGTTAGCAACAGCATTGTTAAGCCTTACCAGGCTGAGAATTTTTAACCGTGTAGTTACATGTACATGGTTTAATAGTATTGTTGGTCTTCTGTCTATCCTTCCAGTCAGGGGTTTATTTATTTTGTTTCTATCTGCATTTGAGAACGATGCTATCACGTTAGCTCAGTAGCTAAGTGTGTCACCGATGTATTGTCGTGGAGATAAAAGTCACTTTAAATGTCCATTTCGCGTGCTCGACTCTCATTTTCAAGAGGATATAGTATCCCAGGTGGTTTAAGATACAAATCCGTGATCCACAATAGAAAAAGGAGAGAGTGTGGAATCCAATGAGCCAGCTTGTACCTAAGTTACGCTCAGAGCGAAAAAAGATACGTCCATCACTGCCTCTCTAGTCCTTCACTGTAACGTTCCTCATCTACGAATCTTTCATCCTCGCTCAAATTAACGGGGTAATCGTCACTTTGTCGCTCCGAATCTCTCTCGCTCCATTGTAAACAACGGGGAATTGTGAGGAATACTAGCTCCTGTGACGTCACGCTACTTCCGCTACAGGCAAGGCTTTTTTTTATCAGCGAGCAAAAGTTGCGAACATTATCGTCGATTTTCTCTACTAAATCCTTTCAGCAAAAATATGGCAATATCGCGAAATGATCAAGTATGACACATAGAATGGATCTGCTATTCCCGTTTAAATAAATAAAAAAATCATTTCAGTAGGCCTTTAAAAAAGTAGTTTTCTACTTGTGAGTGTTGATGACACAGCTTTGCAACAGTTGATATTCTAGTTTCAAGCATGTTTTACTCAATATAGCTCATCAAATCTCAGCAACAAGCTGTAATATCTTACTGACATCATTTAGGAGCAAAACACTTCAAACAAGTAAAACACTCGAACATCAAATCTGCTTAGTGAGAAGAATTATCTAATCAGACGGAAAATAAGCAAATATCACCCTTATTTGACATATTTCATCTTACTTAGATTTCACTTTTTGCAGTGTGTGGCTATAATGAAGTGTAATCCAGGATCCCACCCGGCGAGACCCCCCGGAATCATTACAATAATCATCCAATCCGTCTTCTTCCTCTTCACCTGTCAGGTCATCCCAGCTCGGCCGTGCAGGACCAGCAGTACCAACTTCCTGTGGAGATCGACCCTCTTATAGGTACTTTTCGCCACACACACACACACACACACACACACACACACACACACTCGTTGCATCATCACACCGACATGAAATGACTTTTTTTTGTGTTTAGCTAGATTTGTGTATGAGTGAGTGTAGAGCTGTCACGATAAAGGCCCCGCCTCTCCACCATTTGCATGCAAATTGGAATGCAATGAGCTGTGGCCTCGGCCCCGGCATTTCATCATCAACGCCCGCCCCCCCCCCCCCCAAACCCACCCCCATCCTCCATCCACCTCCCTCTTTTCCCTGCATCCTCTTTGCTTTAATTCGAGCGCGGGGAGAGGACGCGTGTCAGGGAGAATGAATATGAATGCGGTAATAATGCGTGATTGAGAACGCGCGGCGGACGGGCTGTCAGGACAAATATGGCCGCCTCTCATCCTTGGCGACTTGTTGATGATGAGGAGGAGCAGGCCGGGCCCGAGATGATGTCAAATATAAAGTAGGTTAGGGAAAATGTTCTGAGCTGAGCCGCAAGAGTTGATCGGGTGATAATGATTATTATATATGCACTGCAAAAAGTCAGTGTTCAAAAACAAGAATAAAAAATACAAAAATGAGGGGTATTTTACTTGAATTAAGCTAAATTATCTGCCAATAAAACAAGAAAATTTGGCTTTTCAAGACTTTTCCAAAGCAAGTAAAACACACATATGGTTTTTCCAGGCCTGGCCCTAACCAATCTGGCGCCCTAGGCGAGATTTTAGGTGGCGCCCCCCCACATCGGCAGTGAAGTGTATATACTCTAAAGAAACCGAATAGCTTTGTCTTTGACCTTTTTTTTTACTTAAAGAAAGCAAATTAACATATTATATGAGAATGTTATGTTATGATTATCTTTAACCGAATCACAGCAGTGCTCAAATTAAAAAAACAGCATTCCCTCTCATGGTATATTGCTTAATTAACATTAATGATGTGCACTTTAACAACTAGGCTTACAACTATACCTAATATATAAAGAGGTGGAAAAGTGACTATTACCTGCAGGGCAAACATTAGCTAACCAGAAGGCAATAACAATGTCAACAAAAAACACCTGCTTAAAAGATCTAATACAAATGTCCCTGAGGAATGTAAGGTGCTGTAATTACCTAACGTTACCTTATTATTTTCCATAACAATTTAGCCCCCTCCACAATATTAACCCGACGTTAAAACAGAACTAGCTATTTATTGATTAGCAATTGCCGAATCATGTAACATTAGCTTAATGCTAAAAAGCCAGGTTACTATCACATTCTGTAACAGACAAATAATTTCATGTAGGCTAACGTTACCTACCTGCTACCTCTGTCTTTTTCTCGTTTCTCCTCCTCTTCTTTTCTCTTTTTTCTTCCCTGGGCACCTGACAGTTTTGGCCGTTTTGACATCTTGTGTGGATTTTTTGATGTGGTGACGTCCAAAAAAAGTCATGATACGGGTAGGGAGGGGGCGCACCGTGCGGGGGGAGGGGGGGCCGTAATGTTGTAACAAATAATATTTCTATTAAATAGGCTTTACTTTGCATTTTAATTAACGTGGGATTATTTTTTGTATTTAGAAATAATAGTACCAACTTTTTTTTTTTTTCTCCATCATTTGTGGCACTGGCATGGCGCCCCCTGATGGACGGCGCCCTTAGCATTTGCCTATACGGCCTATGCCACGGGCCGGCCCTGGGTTTTTCTTCTTCTTCTCCAGATTTTTGCGCTTTACCTTGCACATTTTTCATCCGATTCAAACCGTTTCCACCTTCAAACTGTTCAGCCCATTCGGGAATCGCGGGCTTTCCCTTGACAAATTCCCAGATTTCCCAGAATTCCTGGTTTTCCAGGACATTTTTTTCCCCATTCAAAATGAACTGGCCATTTTTCAAACTTCCGCCATGTCCAAATTTTCCAACCGACTCAAGCCATTCCACCTTCAACATATTCCACTCATCCTGGAAATTCAAATATCATTTTTACAAGTTCAAAAAAATTCTAGGAATTCCCAGAATTTCCTTTTTTTCAAACCCTTTTTTGACCCTTTTTTCTGTCGACTACTCCTTCCACATTTTTCAACCCACTTCAACCGTTCCACTGTCCAAACATTCCTCTTAATCAGGACAAAAAACAAAGTTGTTTTTTGAACTGGAAAAATTCCCGAAATTCCTGGAATTCCTTAATACCATTTCTCGAATAAAAATGTTACTACTTCAATATTTCTCGACCAATTTAAAAATTCCAACACCAACCATTATTCAGAACATTCAAGTCTTTTAACATTTTCCAAAAAATTCCTGCTTTTCCCAAAATTCCCAAATTTCCATGAAAATCCCATTGAAATGAATGGGACATTTTTCAAAGTTCCACAATTCCCACATTTTTATCCGATTCAAACCGTTACAACTCCAAAATATTCAGCCTGTTCAAAATTGTGTGTTCTCCTTAGACAATTAAAAAAATCTCTGATTTCCAAAAATTCCCAGTTTTCAGGGACATTTTCCCCATTTACAAATAAATTGACAATTTTTTTATAAACTTCCACAATTCCCACATTTTTCAACCGATTCAAACCATTCCACCTTCAACATATTCCACTCATCCTGGAAATTCAAATATCATTTTTACAAGTTCAAAAAAAATTCCAGGAATTCCCAGAATTTCATTTTTTTCAAACCCTTTTATGACACTTTTTTCTGGCGACTACTCCTTCCACATTTTCAACCCACTTCAACCGTTCCACTGTCCAAACATTCCTCTTAATCAGGACAAAAAACTAAGTTGTTTTTTGAACTGGAAAAATTCCCGGTTTTCCCGGAATTCCTGGAATTCCTTAATACCATTTCTCGAATAAAAATGTTACTACTTCAATATTTCTCGACCAATTTGAAAAATCCCAACACCAACCATTATTCAGAACATTCAATCAAGACTTTTAACATTTTCCAAAAAATTCCCGCTTTTCCCAAAATTCCCAAATTTCCATGAAAATCCCATTGAAATGAATGGGACATTTTTCAAAGTTCCACAATTCCCACCTTTTTATCCGATTCAAACCGTTCCAACTCCAAAATATTCAGCCTGTTCAAAATTGTGTGTTCTCCTTAGACAATTTTAAAAAATCTCGGATTTCCAAAAATTCCCAGTTTTCAGGGACATTTTCCCCATTTACAAATGAATTGACAATTTTTTTAAACTTCCACAATTCCCACATTTTTCAACCGATTCAAACCATTCCACCTTCAACATATTCCACTCATCCTGGAAAGTCAAATATCATTTTTACAAGTTCAAAAAAATTCTAGGAATTCCCAGAATTTCCTTTTTTTCAAACCCTTTTTTGACCCTTTTTTCTGTCGACTACTCCTTCCACATTTTTCAACCCACTTCAACCGTTCCACTGTCCAAACATTCCTCTTAATCAGGACAAAAAACAAAGTTGTTTTTTGAACTGGAAAAATTCCCGAAATTCCTGGAATTCCTTAATACCATTTCTCGAATAAAAATGTTACTACTTCAATATTTCTCGACCAATTTAAAAATTCCAACACCAACCATTATTCAGAACATTCAAGTCTTTTAACATTTTCCAAAAAATTCCTGCTTTTCCCAAAATTCCCAAATTTCCATGAAAATCCCATTGAAATGAATGGGACATTTTTCAAAGTTCCACAATTCCCACATTTTTATCCGATTCAAACCGTTACAACTCCAAAATATTCAGCCTGTTCAAAATTGTGTGTTCTCCTTAGACAATTAAAAAAATCTCTGATTTCCAAAAATTCCCAGTTTTCAGGGACATTTTCCCCATTTACAAATAAATTGACAATTTTTTTATAAACTTCCACAATTCCCACATTTTTCAACCGATTCAAACCATTCCACCTTCAACATATTCCACTCATCCTGGAAATTCAAATATCATTTTTACAAGTTCAAAAAAAATTCCAGGAATTCCCAGAATTTCATTTTTTTCAAACCCTTTTATGACACTTTTTTCTGGCGACTACTCCTTCCACATTTTCAACCCACTTCAACCGTTCCACTGTCCAAACATTCCTCTTAATCAGGACAAAAAACTAAGTTGTTTTTTGAACTGGAAAAATTCCCGGTTTTCCCGGAATTCCTGGAATTCCTTAATACCATTTCTCGAATAAAAATGTTACTACTTCAATATTTCTCGACCAATTTGAAAAATCCCAACACCAACCATTATTCAGAACATTCAATCAAGACTTTTAACATTTTCCAAAAAATTCCCGCTTTTCCCAAAATTCCCAAATTTCCATGAAAATCCCATTGAAATGAATGGGACATTTTTCAAAGTTCCACAATTCCCACCTTTTTATCCGATTCAAACCGTTCCAACTCCAAAATATTCAGCCTGTTCAAAATTGTGTGTTCTCCTTAGACAATTTTAAAAAATCTCGGATTTCCAAAAATTCCCAGTTTTCAGGGACATTTTCCCCATTTACAAATGAATTGACAATTTTTTTAAACTTCCACAATTCCCACATTTTTCAACCGATTCAAACCATTCCACCTTCAACATATTCCACTCATCCTGGAAAGTCAAATATCATTTTTACAAGTTCAAAAAAATTCTAGGAATTCCCAGAATTTCCTTTTTTTCAAACCCTTTTTTGACCTTTTTTTCTGTCGACTACTCCTTCCACATTTTTCAGCCCACTTCAACCGTTCCACTGTCCAAACATTCCTCTTAATCAGGACAAAAAACTAAGTTGTTTTTTGAACTGGAAAAATTCCTGGTTTTCCCGGAATTCCTGGAATTCCTTAATACCATTTCTCGAATAAAAATGTTACTACTTCAATATTTCTCAACCAATTTGAAAATGTCCAACACCAACCATTATTCAGAACATTCAAGTCTTTTAACATTTTCCAGAAAATCCCTGCTTTTCCCAAAATTCCCAAATTTCCATGAAAATCCCATTGAAGTGAATGGGACATTTTTCAAAGTTCCACAATTCCCACCTTTTTATCCGATTCAAACCATTCCAACTCCAAAATATTCAGCCTGTTCAAAATTGTGAGCTCTCCTTCAACAATTTAAACAAAAATCCCGGATTTCCAAAAATTCCCAGTTTTCAGGTACATTTTCCCCATTCAAAATGAATTGTCAATTTTTTTAAACTTCCACAATTCCCACATTTTTCAACTGATGTAAACCATTCCACCTTCAACATATTCCACTCATCCTGGAAATTTAAATACCATTTTTACAAGTTCAAAAACATTCCAGGAATTTCCTTTTTTTTAAACCCTTTTTTGACCTTTTTTTCTGTCGACTACTCCTTCCACATTTTTCAACCCACTTCAACCGTTCCACTGTCCAAACATTCCTCTTAATCAGGACAAAAAACTAAGTCGTTTTTTGAACTGGAAAAATTGCTGGTTTTCCCGGAATTCCTGGAATTCCTTCATTCCATTTCTCGAATAAAAATGTTACTACTTCAATATTTCTCGACCAATTTGAAAAATCCCAACACCAACCATTATTCAGAACATTCAATCAAGACTTTTAACATTTTCCAAAAAATTCCCACTTTTCCCAAAATCCCCAAATTTCCATGAAAATCCCGTTGAAATGAACGGGACATTTTTCAAAGTTCCACAATTCCCACATTTATATCCGATTCAAACCGTTCCAACTCCAAAATATTCAGCCTGTTCAAAATTGTGAGCTCTCCTTCAACAATTTAAACAAAAATCCCGGATTTCCAAAAATTCCAGTTTTCAGGGACATTTTCCCCATTTAAAAATTGACAATTTTTTTAAACTTTCACAATTCCCACATTTTTCAATTGATTCACACCATTCAAACCACCTTCAACATATTCCACTCATCCTGGAAATTCAAACATCATTTTTACAAGTTCAAGAAATATATTCTTAACGTTATAACGTTAGAAATATATTCTTAACTGCTTCCTTTCCATTAAGAAAAATAAACTAGTTTTTAGTATAAGTTTGCTAGTTTCAAGAAATGTAATGCCGGTGGCGGGACTTGTGGCACTCAAACCCGGGTAGGTATTTTGAACATTTTGGGGACTTTTGCCGACTCGTTGTGGCTTGTGCAGCCCTTTGAGACACTGGTGATTTAGGGCTATATAAGTAAACATTGATTGATTGACTGATCTGTTTTAGAGTGTGAGATGTTTCTATTTAGTTGGATGGCATTTTCTCCTCGGGTCAGCAGATTAGTAGTTACTACTTCTACCTCACATTTGAGTTCAAACCTTGAGTGTGTTCAGTGAGAAGATTTGTGTGTGTTTATCACCACCACATTTACACTGTGCGAATTCCAAAAGGAGTGCAAATGGAGGATGAGTGTTGCACAAGGGTAACGTTGGTGTCAAATATTAGACGTGTTGTTCCAGGTGCACTGGACTTCCTCACTGAGAAACATGACGTCGGACATAATAGTCGGATAATTTGACAGAACATCATTGGAAAGATCGCACTTAAGGATGAGAGAATGTCGCTTTTCCGCAGACGGTGTGTACAGTGTCCGTGTAAAGCCTCCGTCCTAAACACAACATTCTTGATGGTTTATGTGTTGTTTCTGAGATCGTCTTGGCAACGTAATGCAATCAAACATTGTCGGAATGTGACCCTCGTAGATTTATTGTCAGGCATTTTCTCCTCCTGTATTGCTGTAAACAAAAGTGCGAACATCTGTCTAAACATGCACCCGTACTGTGTTGCTTGTATTTGTATGTACCACATGGTTATTAGCCCTTTGGAGCCCTAGGTAGGGATGTGTGCCGAATTCGGTACTATTATACACACAGACCGAATTTTGTTGGTAATAACGGGTATCGATTCACGTAAAATCGAACAGTGCCATATTCCGATAAATTTTTTGCACGTTTATATACCACATGGTTATTAGCCCTTTGGAGCTCTAGGTAGGGATGTGTGCCGAATTCGGTACTATTATACACACCAACCGAATTTTGTTGGTAATAACGGGTATCGATTCACGTAAAATCGAACAGTGCCATATTCCGATAAATTTGTTGCACGTTTATATACCACATGTTTATTAACCCATTGGAGCCCTAGGTAGGGATGTGTGCCGAATTCGGTACTATTATACACACCGACCGAATTTTGTTGGTAATAACGGGTATCGATTCACGTAAAATCGAACAGTGCCATATTCCGATAAATTTGTTGCACGTTTATATGCCACATGGTTATTAGCCCTTTGGAGCCCTGGGTAGGGATGTGTGCCGAATACGGTACTATTATACACACCGACCGAATTTTGTTGGTAATAACGGGTATCAATTTACGTAAAATCGAACAGTGCCATATTCCGATAAATTTTTTGCACGTTTATATACCACATGGTTATTAGCCCTTTGGAGCTCTAGGTAGGGATGTGTGCCGAATTCGGTACTATTATACACACCGACCGAATTTTGTTGGTAATAACGGGTATCGATTCACGTAAAATCGAACAGTGCCATATTCCGATAAATTTGTTGCACGTTTATGTACCACATGGTTATTAGCCCTTGGGAGCCCTAGGTAGGGATGTGTGCCGAATTCGGTACTATTATACACACCGACCGAATTTTGTTGGTAATAACGGGTATCGATTCACGTAAAATCGAACAGTGCCATATTCCGATAAATTTGTTGCACGTTTATACGCCACATGGTTATTAGCCCTTTGGAGCCCTGGGTAGGGATGTGTGCCGAATACGGTACTATTATACACACAGACCGAATTTTGTTGGTAATAACGGGTATCGATTCACGTAAAATCGAACAGTGCCATATTCCGATACATTTTTTGCACTTTTATATACCACATGGTTATTAGCCCTTTGGAGCTCTAGGTAGGGACGTGTGCCGAATTCGGTACTATTATACACGCCGACCAAATTTTGTTGGTAATAACGGGTATCGATTCACGTAAAATCGAACAGTGCCATATTCCGATAAATTGTTTGCACTTTTATATACCACATGGTTATTAGCCCTTTGGAGCTCTAGGTAGGGATGTGTGCCGAATTCGGTACTACTATACACACCGACCGAATTTTGTTGGTAATAATGGGTATCGATTCACGTAAAATCGAACAGTGCCATATTCCGATAAATTTGTTGCACGTTTATATACCACATGTTTATTAACCCATTGGAGCCCTAGGTATGGATGTGTGCCGAATTCGGTACTATTATACCCACCGACCGAATTTTGTTGGTAATAACGGGTATCGATTCACGTAAAATCGAACAGTGCCATATTCCGATAAATTTGTTGCACGTTTATATACCACATGGTTATTAGCCCTTTGGAGCCCTAGGTATGGATGTGTGCCGAATTCGGTACTATTATACACACGACCGAATTTTGTTGGTAATGGTAATAACGGGTATCGATTCACGTAAAATCGAACAGTGCCATATTCCGATAAATTTGTTGCACGTTTATATACCACATGGTTATTAGCCTTTTGGAGCCCTAGGTATGGATGTGTGCCGAATTCGGTACTATTATACACACCGACCGAATTTTGTTGGTAATAACGGGTATCAATTTACGTAAAATCGAACAGTGCCATATTCCGATAAATTTGTTGCACGTTTATATACCACATGGTTATTAGCCGTTTGGAGCCCTAGGTAGGGATGTGTGCCGAATTCGGTACTATTATACCCGCCGACCGAATTTTGTTGGTAATAACGGGTATCGATTCACGTAAAATCGAACAGTGCCATATTCCGATAAATTTGTTGCACGTTTATACGCCACATGGTTATTAGCCCTTTGGAGCCCTGAGTAGGGATGTGTGCCAAATACGGTACTATTATACACACCGACCGAATTTTGTTGGTAATAACGGGTATCGATTCACGTAAAATCGAACAGTGCCATATTCCGATACATTTTTTGCACTTTTATATACCACATGGTTATTAGCCCTTTGGAGCTCTAGGTAGGGATGTGTGCCGAATTCGGTACTATTATACACGCCGACCGAATTTTGTTGGTAATAACGGGTATCGATTCACGTAAAATCGAACAGTGCCATATTCCGATAAATTTTTTGCACTTTTATATACCACATGGTTATTAGCCCTTTGGAGCTCTAGGTATGGATGTGTGCCGAATTTGGTACTATTATACACACCGACCGAATTTTGTTGGTAATAACAAGTATCGATTCACGTAAAATCGATCAGTGCCATATTCCGATAAATTTGTTGCACGTTTATATACCACATGGTTATTAGCCCTTTGGAGCCCTAGGTATGGATGTGTGCCGAATTCGGTACTATTATACACACCGACCGAATTTTGTTGGTAATAACGGGTATCAATTTACGTAAAATCGAACAGTGCCATATTCCGATAAATTTGTTGCACGTGACGTCACGTCCGGTTGCAGCTTCGTCAAGTCCGCAGGCTCAAGCAAACGATCGCTCAAGCGGCACTCACCCAAACTTCCTCTAAGTAATGTTGCGATTTTCACCACGTAAAGTGAAGCGCCGCTCGTATTATTGTGACTTGTAGGGTTGTTACTAACGATTAGATCCAAATCGATTCTCGATTCAAGACGTTTCTCAATACAAACCTGATTCTCACAATGTTTTACTTGGTTGCATAGAGATGGCCTAAAAATGTATCTTCTGGAAAAAAAATAAATAAATTTTTTTAATCGATTTTTTGAAAATGATGGCTCAGTTTAGAATTGGGATGAATAAGAATCGCGATTCGGATGTGAACCCCAGTAACTCGAGGGAGTTCAGCCAAAACACTACCAAATGTGGTAGACATCTTTAGGGGACTGACAAGCCCATGTTTGAAAAACATGGAAGCCATCAACACCTTCAAATGTGTACATTTGTTATGTCAAATGACACAAAAGACCATTGTTCAATCAGGCGTTTTAGCCATCAGACTGTATAATGCATATGTTCCTTCTTGACTGTACTTAAATGTAGCATATATGCATAATATATTTATATTATTCACATGTGAATAATGCTGTATAATAGACTGTATTTATATTATTCACATGTGAATAATGCTGTATAATAGACTGTATTTATATTATTCACATGTGAATAATGCTGTATAACAGACTGTGTTTATGTTATTCACATGTGAATAATGCTGTATAATAGACTGTTTATGGTATTCACATGTGAATAATGCTATATAATAGACTATTTATATTATTCACATGTGAATAATGCTGTATAATAGTGTTTTTATATTATTCACATGTGAATAATGCTGTATAATAGACTGTATTTATATTACTCACATGTGAATAATGCTGTATAATAGACTGTATTTATATTATTCACATGTGAATAATGCTGTATAATAGACTGTATTTATATTATTCACATGTGAATAATGCTGTATAATAGACTGTATTTATATTATTCACATGTGAATAATGCTGTATAACAGACTGTGTTTATGTTATTCACATGTGAATAATGCTGTATAATAGACTGTGTTTATGGTATTCACATGTGAATAATGCTGTATAATAGACTATTTATATTATTCACATGTGAATAATGCTGTATAATAGTGTTTTTATATTATTCACATGTGAATAATGCTGTATAATAGACTGTATTTATATTATTCACATGTGAATAATGCTGTATAACAGACTGTGTTTATGTTATTCACATGTGAATAATGCTGTATAATAGACTGTGTTTATGGTATTCACATGTGAATAATGCTGTATAATAGACTATTTATATTATTCACATGTGAATAATGCTGTATAATAGTGTTTTTATATTATTCACATGTGAATAATGCTGTATAATAGACTGTATTTATATTACTCACATGTGAATAATGCTGTATAATAGACTGTATTTATATTATTCACATGTGAATAATGCTGTATAATAGACTGTGTTTATGTTATTCACATGTGAATAATGCTGTATAATAGACTGTGTTTGTTATTCACATGTGAATAATGCTGTATAATAGACTGTATTTATATTATTCACGTGTGAATAATGCTGTACAATAGACTGTATTTATATTATTCACATGTGAATAATGCTGTATAACAGACTGTGTTTATGTTATTCACATGTGAATAATGCTGTATAATAGACTGTGTTTATGGTATTCACATGTGAATAATGCGGTATAATAGACTATTTATATTATTCACATGTGAATAATGCTGTATAATAGTGTTTTTATATTATTCACATGTGAATAATGCTGTATAATAGACTGTATTTATATTACTCACATGTGAATAATGCTGTATAATAGACTGTATTTATATTATTCACATGTGAATAATGCTGTATAATAGACTGTGTTTATGTTATTCACTTGTGAATAAGGCTGTATAATAGACTGTATTTATATTATTCACATGTGAATAATGCTGTATAATAGACTGTATTTATATTATTCACATGTGAATAATGCTGTATAATAGACTGTATTTATATTATTCACATGTGAATAATGCTGTATAGTATTTATTGTCTATTGTGAGTGAACTGTGGTGCTGAATTTCCCCCAGGGATCAATAAAGTACTTTATATTCTATTCTATTCAAACAAAACACACAATGTTTAATAAAAATGAGCGTCTTCTACCTTTTATAAATGATATGTATCTGTGTGTCTCCCCCCCCCCCCCCCCCCAGCCAGCAACGTAGGGAGTCACCGGCGGCAGATTTCGGACCTCCTGGACCAGAGCATCCAGATCAGCTCGCAGTGTTTCGTGGTGACGGCTGACAACCGCTTCATCCTGCTGTGCGGATTCTGGGACAAGAGCTTCAGGATCTACTCCACAGACACAGGTGAGAGAAGTATGACATCGCTATCGGCTCAAAGTCAACTGTAGGTCACATCCCCGTGGATTTAGCGCTTTATAAAAGACTGCAGACTGAAGACCAGGGCTGGTGGAAATGTGCATGGTAAGGCCATTAATTCCCCAGGAGGTCTGCATGGGCTGGTGTCTCTGTTCTTCTCTACAACATGCACCCTTATTGCATTTCCACATTAACCCTAATACCCGAAAGTCAGCTGTGAACACAAGATGGCTCACCAGGCAAATTGGAGCTTGATGACCATGAAATGTGCTGAACCCAATCATGCCCTGAGGGACGTACCCAGCATGAAGGAGAGGCTCCCTTATGGCCTTTACTCTAGCGCCATCCTCAGGGTGCAGGGAATAGAAGGTGATCACTGCTGCTGTTGGTCTACACGACATATAGAACAAGGGTGTCCAATTGGTTTTCATTGAGGGCCACATTGCAGTTCTGGCTGCTCTCAGAGAACCGCGTGTTACAGTGAATATTTATTCAATATAATATGTAATCGCCTCACACAATTCCCTATGGATCTCCATTATTTACATACAAATTGATGGATAATAAACTTGCTTTTGAAGTCATAAGTGAAGAGGGCAAGCATACAAAAATGTTATAAAAAATATGTTAATGATACAGAGGCGTTGCAACTTCTTCCAACAAGGACCGCATAATAAAAAGTCTGAGTATGTTGATATGTTTTGATTTTATTACATTACAAAACGTCGGAAAAAATTAACATTTGTGCGATGTTATGATAACATTCTACTCAATAACAGTCACAAATTTACAATAAAAGCTTAACATTTTGGCAATTTTATGAAAAGAGTCATAACTTTACTCGACAAAAGTCACAATTTTATAAGAAAACTTTAAAATTCTGGCAACATTATAATAATAATTGGACATTTTAGTTAGCAAAATGATGACAAAAGTCATCATTTTACTCAAAAAATGTCACTGTTTTACAAGAACAACAAAAAAATGGGCAATATTGTCAGAAAAGTCAGAATTTTATATGACAAATGTCACCATTTTGCATTAAAATTTTGCAAAAAATGCTAAACATACATACATTTAAGGTCACAGCTTTGTGGTATAGGTCAGTGGTCCCCAACCACCGGGCCGTGGCCCGGTACCGGTCTGCGGACCGATTGGTACCGGGCCACACAAGAAATTAAAAAAAAAAAAAAAAAAAATTTTTTTATTTTTTTTTAATTAAATCAACATAAAAAACACAATATATACATTATATATGAATATGGATCAATACAGTCTGCAGGGATACAGTCCGTAAGCACACATGATTGTATTTTTTAATTAAAAAAAAAAAAAAAAATTATTATTATTTTTTATTTTTTTTATTTTACCCTCCACCCCCCCGCCCCCCAGGTCCGTGGGACACATTTTCAAGCGTTGACCGGCCCGCAGCTACAAAAAGGTTGGGGACCACTGGTATAGGTGACAATGTGTACTAATTATTATTATTACACATGCAAATACAAACCGTAAAAATCAATAAAAGAGCAAAAAGACATAGTCATGAGAAAAAGCTGACATTTTGTAATGTAATAACTAATAATATACTTTCACTTAAAACACAAACCTCACACTAAATTTGATCTTTAAATAAAGTATTATTAATGTCCTTTTTTTTGTGTGTTTTTTTTTTTTTTACAAAATAAAAATCCAAAATGCTAAACATACATACATTTAAGGACAAAGCTTAGTGTCAGCTTTGTGGTATAGGTGACAATGTGTACTATGAATTATTACGCAGGTAAATACAAAATGTAAAAATCAGTAAAAGTGTATCTTGTGTTTTTTTATGTTGATTTAATAAAAAACAAATAAAAATAAAGAATTAAATAAAAAAAATAAAAAAATTCACTTTGTTAAAATTCAGTGTAAAAAAAAAATCAGTGTATAGAATTTCCGGGTAAAACATTTTTTGCTGACGATTACATTAAATACAAATTTGTGAGAAAAAAGTGTGTGTTTAAAAATTAACTTCGTTAAAATTCAGTGTAAAACAATTCAGTGCATAAATATTTGTTGCTTCAAAACTCAAGACCCACGTTTGTCGGTTTGTGACTATTACGATTTTTTTTTTTTTTTACACTGAAATTATGTATCTACATTTTTTCGCATTTTAATTTTGTGAACTGATTTTCTTTTTTTACATCAAATTATGCTGACAATTTCATTGAATATAAATAAAAGTTAAAATTGTGGGCAAAGTTTGTGTGTTTAAAAATTCAGTGTGTAAATAAGACAATTAAGTGTATAGAAATACCGGGTTAAAAAAATTCTGCTGACAATTTCATAAAAAAATTAATTTGTGAGAAAAATTTTGTGTGTTTTTAAATCAGTGTATAAAAAAAATAATATTAAAAAAAATATCAGTGCAGAAATATTCGTCACTTCCAAACTCAAGACCCACGTCTGGCAAATTCCTACTATGGAGGCTTTTTTTTTTTGTTTTACACTGAATTTATGTAACTTCATTTTTTGCATTTAAATTTTGTGAGGCGCATTTTTTTTTCAAATTATGCTGACAAGTTTACTGACTGAAAATAAAAAAGAAAAATTGGGAGCAAAATAAATAAATAAATAAATAAATAAAAAATTAAATTAAATAAATAAATAAAAAAGCAAAAAGAATAATGTCATGAGAAAAACTGACATTTTGATACTGATAACTAATAATCTACTTTTTGTGTGTTATTTTTTTTTACAAAATAAAAATTCCAAATGGCCCCCGCATACTTTGACTTTTCAGTATGCATTAGTACAGAGCTGGGCAAATATTTTGACTCGGGGGCCACATTGAGAGAAACAATTTGTCTGGGGGGGGGGGCCAATGTGTATGTGTGTAAAAAAATATATATATGTGTAAAAATCTGCTGTACCGTATGTGTTTGGGTCCCTTTTTTTTTCAGGAACACTAATACCAAAAGTCCCAATGTCC
>NC_084752.1:42991312-43008812 GCF_033978785.1 Entelurus aequoreus | reverse complement strand
CTTTTTTTTTTGTGACATTTTTTAAGTAAAATTATGACTTTTGTCATCATTTTGCTAACTAAAATTTCCGATTATTATTATAATGTTACCAACATTTTTAAAGTTTTCTTATAAAATTGTGACTTTTGTCGAGTAAAATTATAAATTTTAATGCAAAATGGTGACATTTGTCATATAAAATTCTGACTTTTATGACAATAATGCCCTTTTTTCTTCTTTTTTTTTGTGACATTTTTTAAGTAAAATTATGACTTTTGTCATCATTTTGCTAACTAAAATTTCCGATTATTATTATAATGTTACCAACATTTTTAAAGTTTTCTTATAAAATTGTGACTTTTGTCGAGTAAAATTATAAATTTTAATGCAAAATGGTGACATTTGTCATATAAAATTCTGACTTTTATGACAATATTGCCCATTTTTTTGTTTTTGTGAAATTTTTAAAGTAAAATGATGACTTTTGTCATCATTTTGCTAACTAAAATTTCCGATTATTTTCATAATGTTACCAAAATTTTAAAGTTGTCTTACAAAATTGTGACTTTTGTCGAGTAAAATTATAAATTTTAATTCAAAATGGTGACATTTGTCATATGAAATTCTGACTTCTATGACAATTTTGCCCATTTTTTTGTTGTTTTTGTGATATTTTTTAAGTAAAATGATTACTTTTGTCTTCATTTTGCTAACTAAAATTTCCAACTATTATTATTAAAATTGTGACTTTTGTCGAGTAAAATGACGACTCTTTTCATAAAATTGCCAAAATGTTAATGTTTTCTTGTAAATTTGCAACTGTTATTGAGTAAAATTTTATCATAACATCACACAAATGTCAAGAAGGTAACAGATACAAGAGTGTGTGTGTGTGTGTGCGTGTGTGTGTGTGTGTGTTGATGCTCTGGCAATGCTTACTTAATGGGGACATCGCTCTGTTTACACAGTCACTTTTAGGGGACCTCTGACGGTATGGGGACAAAAAAACAGGTGCAAAATGGTGACATTTGTCATATAAAATTCTGACTTTTATGACAATTTTGCCCATTTTTTTGTTGTTCTTGTGACATTTTTTGAGTAAAATAATGACTTTTTTCATCATTTTGCTATCTATAATTTCCGATTATTTTTATAATGTTACCAAAATGTTAAAGTTTTCTTATAAAATTGTGACTTTTGTCGAGTAAAATTATAAATTTTAATGCAAAATGGTGACATTTGTCATATGAAATTCTGACTTTTATGACAATATTGCCCATTTTTTTGTTGTTTTTGTGACATTTTATAAGTAAAATGATGACTATTGTCATCATTTTGCTAACTAAAATTTCCGATTATTATTATAATGTTACCAACATTTTTAAAGTTTTCTTACAAAATTGTGACTTTTGTCGAGTAAAATTATACATTTTAATTCAAAATGGTGACATTTGTCATATGAAATTCTGACTTCTATGACAATTTTGCCCATTTTTGTTGTTTTTGTGACATTTTTTAAGTAAAATTATTACTTTTGTCATAATTTTGCCTACTAAAATTTCCGATTATTTTTATAATGTTACCAAAATTTTAAAGTTTTCTTATAAAATTGTGACTTTTGTCAAGTAAAATTATAAATTTTAATGCAAAATGGTGACATTTGTCATATAAAATTCTGACTTTTATGACAATATTGCCCATTTTTTTGTTGTTTTTGTGACATTTTATAAGTAAAATGATGACTTTTGTCATCATTTTGCTCACCAAAATTTCCGATTATTTTTAAAATGTTACCAAAATTTTAAAGTTTTCTTACAAAATTGTGACTTTTGTCGAGTAAAATTATAAATTTTAATGCAAAATGGTGACATTTGTCATATGAAATTCTGACTTTAATGGCAATTTGGCCCATTTTTTTGTTGTTTTTGTGACATTTTTTAAGTAAAATTATGACTTTTGTCATCATTTTGCTAACTAAAATTTCCGATTATTATTATAATGTTACCAAAATGTTAAAGTTTTCTTATAAAATTGTGACTTTTGTCGAGTAAAATTATAAATTTAATGCAAAATGGTGACATTTGTCATATAAAATTCTGACTTTTATGACAATATTGCCCATTTTTTTGTTGTTTTTGTGACATTTTTTAAGTAAAATGATGACTTTTGTCATCATTTTGCTAACTAAAATTTCCGATTATTTTTATAAAGTTACCAAAATTTTAAAGTTTTCTTATAAAATTGTGACTTTTGTCGAGTAAAATTATACATTTTAATGCAAAATGGTGACATTTGTCATATAAAATTCTGACTTTTATGACAATATTGCCCATTTTTGTTGTTTTTGTGACATTTTTTAAGTAAAATTATTACTTTTGTCATAATTTTGCTAACTAAAATTTCCGATTATTTTTATAATGTTACCAAAATTTTAAAGTTTTCTTATAAAATTGTGACTTTTGTCAAGTAAAATTATAAATTTTAATGCAAAATGGTGACATTTGTCATATAAAATTCTGACTTTTATGACAATATTGCCCATTTTTTTGTTGTTTTTGTGACATTTTTTAAGTAAAATGATGACTTTTGTCATCATTTTGCTAACTAAAATTTCCGATTATTTTTATAATGTTACCAAAATTTTAAAGTTTTCTTACAAAATTGTGACTTTTGTCGAATAAAATTATAAATTGTAATGCAAAATGGTGACATTTGTCATATGAAATTCTGACTTTTATGACAATTTTGCCCATTTTTTTGTTGTTCTTGTGACATTTTTTGAGTAAAATGATGACTTTTGTTATCATTTTGCTAACTAAAATTTCCGATTATTTTCATAATGTTACCAAAATTTTAAAGTTTTCTTATAAAATTGTGACTTTTGTCGAGTAAAATTATTCATTTTAATGCAAAATGGTGACATTTGTCATATAAAATTCTGACTTTTATGACAATATTGCCCATTTTTTTGTTGTTTTTGTGACATTTTTAAAGTAAAATGATGACTTTTGTCATCATTTTGCTAACTAAAATTTCCGATTATTTTTATAATGTTACCAAAATTTTAAAGTTGTCTTACAAAATTGTGACTTTTGTCGAGTAAAATTACAACTTTTAATGCAAAATGGTGACATTTGTCATATAAAATTCTGACTTTTATGAAAATATTGCCCATTTTTTTGTTTTTGTGAAATTTTTTAAGTAAAATGATGACTTTTGTCATCATTTTGCTAACTAAAAATTCCGATTATTTTTATAATGTTCCCAAAATGTTAGTTTTCTTATAAAATTGTGACTTTTGTCGAGTACAATTATAAATTTTAATGCAAAATGGTGACATTTGTCATATAAAATTCTGACTTTTATGACAATTTTGCCCAATTTTTTGTTGTTTTTGTGACATTTTTTAAGTAAAATTATGACTTTTGTCATCATTTTGCTAACTAAAATTTCCAATTATTGTTATGTTACCAACATTTTTTAAGTTTTCTTACAAAATTGTGACTTTTGTCGAGTAAAACTATAAATTTTAATGCAAAATGGTGACATTTGTCATATAAAATTCTGACTTTTATGACAATAATGCCCTTTTTTTTTTTGTTTTTGTGACATTTTTTAAGTAAAATTATGACTTTTGTCATCATTTTGCTAACTAAAATTTCCGATTATTATTATAATGTTACCAACATTTTTAAAGTTTTCTTATAAAATTGTGACTTTTGTCGAGTAAAATTATAAATTTTAATGCAAAATGGTGACATTTGTCATATAAAATTCTGACTTTTATGACAATAATGCCCATTTTTTTGTTGTTTTTGTGACATTTTTTGAGTAAAATTATGATTTTTGTCATCATTTTGCTAACTAAAATTTCCAATTATTTTTATAATGTTACCAAAATGTTTAAGTTTTCTTATAAAATTGTGACTTTTTTCAAATAAAATTATTAATTTGAATGCAAAATGGTGACATTTGTCATCTAAAATTCTGACTTTTATGACCATATTGCCTATTTTTTTGTTGTTCTTGTGACATTTTTTGAGTAAAATGATGACTTTTGTCATCATTTTGCTAACTAAAATTTCCAATTATTTTTATAATGTTACCAAAATTTTTAAGTTTTATTATAAAATTGTGACTTGGTCGAGTAAAATTATCAATTTTAATGCAAAATGGTGACATTTGTCATATAAAATTCTGACTTTTATGACATTATTGCCCATTTTTTTGTTGTTTTTGTAAAACAGTGAAATTTTTTGAGTAAAATTATGACTTTTGTCATCCTTTGCTAACTAAAATTTCCGATTATTATTATAATGTTACCAACATTTTTAAGTTTTCTTATAAAATTGTGACTTTTGAGTAAAATTACCACTCTTTTCATAAAATTGTCAAAATGTTAAGCTTTTCTTGTAAATTTGCGACTGTTATTGAGTAAAATTTTATCATAACATCGCACAATTGTTCAGTTTTTCTTGTAAAAGTTTGACTTTTATTATAATACTAGAGGTAGTCATTTTTCTGAGGTCTCAAGAAGGTAACATACAAGACGGTGTGTGTGTGTGTGTGTGTGTGTGTGTGTGTGTGTGTGTGTGTGTGTGTGTGTGTGTGTGTGTGTGTGTGTGTGTGTGTGTGTGTGTGTGTGTGTGTGTGTGTGTGTGTGTGTGTGTGTGTGTGTGTGTGTGTGTGTGTGTGTGTGTGTGTGTGTGTGTGAGAGAGAGAGAGAGACACTCATTTGACAAAATAAATTTCTATTGGCAAGATTATTTATGTTATTTGAAATGATGAATTTCTCTAGATATTTAGCTTTTTCCCTTGTTTTTTTAAGAAACACGCACAATTTTTTTTATTGACTTTTTTCTTTGTGTTGCATCATTTTCTTTAAAAAAAAAAAAGTAAAAAATGATGTTTCATTATATAATAATAATAATAATAATACACAGATACATTATATGTATATCTTTTTTTTTGTATCCCCTTACTGTGTAAATAGTCATATAATTACCAGAATGTACTTGTAATTGCAGGATCATAGTTGGACTGGTGCTAAAAATATTTGTAAAAATATGATATAATTGTGTGTATTTTCGGAGATAAATCTAAATATTACAACTTTATTCTCTTGATTTGTGGTGGGGTTTTTTATGATAAAAATAACAATGTTATTCTTTAGTTGAGTTTATTATTATTTCTTTGGTCAGTGGTAAAAAAAAATTTTTTAAAAACAGTTTTACATAAACAAACAGTTGTACATTCATAAATTGAAAATGTTGCAGATCGAAAGGGTTTAAGCTGAAGTCGAACACTTGCTGCGCCTAACCCTATAAACAATGTCAAATAGCTTCCAAAAAATATAAAAAAATGTCCTTTGCACAACATATTATAAATACACCTTGTACACAACATAAACACTGTTCAATTACAGTATATACACATAGTCTCCTGACAGTGCGCTATTTTTCAAAGGAAAAAGAAAAAACTATATCACATAATTTGTGTAATTTGAGGGATTTTATGGAAAAAAAAGGATTTATCAATTTAATGTTAATTTATTTTCTTTTGACTTGATTGTGGTAGAAGTCTAACCTTTTTCTAAACAGTGTATTCATTTTTATCATACAGCGACTATTAGGGCTGTGAATCTTTGGGTGTCCCACGATTCGATTCAATATCGGTTGTTGGGGTCACGATTCGATTCAAAATCGATTTTTTTGTTCGATTCAACACGATTCTCGATTCAAAAACGACTTTTTTCCCACTTCAAAAGGATTGTTTATTCATGGAATACATAGATTTCAGCAGGATCTACCCCAGTCTGCTGACATGCAAGCAGAGTAGTAGATTTTTGTAAAAAGCTTTTATAATTGTAAAGGACAATGTTTTATCAACTGATTGCAATAATGTACATTTGTTTGAACTATTAAATGAACCAAAAATATGACTTATTTTATCTTTGTGAAAATATTGGACACAGTGTGTTGTCAAGCTTATGAGATGCGATGCAAGTGTAAGCCACTGTCACACTATTGTTCTTTTTTATTTATAAATGTCTAATGATAATGTCAATGAGGGATTTTTAATCACTGCTATGTTGAAATTGTAACTAATATTGATACTGTTGTTGATAATATTCATTTTTGTTTCACTACTTTTGGTTTGTTCTGTTTGTGTCTCCTCTCAATTGCTCTGTTTATTGCACTTCTGAGTGTTGCTGGCTCGGCTTTGCTTTTGGAATTGGATCGCATTGTTATGGTATTGCTGTGTATTGTTTTGTTGGATTGATTAATTTAAAAAAAATAAAAATAAAAAATAAATTTTTAATAATAATTTTTTTTTAAATAGATTTTTTTAAAAATGAGAATCGATTCGGAATCGCACAACGTGAGAATCACAATTCGAATCGATTATTTCCCACACCCCTAGCGACTATACTCTCCTAATTAGTTAAAAATAACATGTATTTATAAAATAAATGCAATTATGTGTTTTCCTGTAAAGATGTGACTTTATTAAGGTTATGCTTACCATATCATAACTTTAATCTCATATGTAAATATGTTATTTATATGATATTAAAGGCCTACTGAAATGAAATTATTTTTATTTAAACGAGGATAGCAGATCTATTCGATGTGTCATACTTGATCATTTCGCGATATTGCCATATTTTCGCTGAAAGGATTTAGTATAGAACAACGACGATAAAGATTGCAACTTTTGGTATCTGATAAAAAAAAGGCTTGCACCTACCGGAAGTAGCGTGACGTAGTCAGTTGAACATATACGCAAAGTTCCCTATTGTTTACAATGATGGCCGCATGAAGTGAGAGAGATTCGGACCGAGAAAGCGACAATTTCCCCATTAAATTGAGCGAGGATGAAAGATTTGTGGATGAGGAAAATGCAAGTGAAGGACTAGTGGGGAGTGGAAGCGATTCAGATAGGGAAGATGCTGTGAGAGCCGGGGGTGACCTGATATTCAGCTGCGAATGACTACAACAGTAAATAAACACAAGACATATATATACTCTATTAGCCACAACACAACCAGGCTTATATTTAATATGCCACAAATTAATCCCGCATAACAAACACCTAGGTGTTTGTTATGCTAGCACCTAGCTACTAGCTCCAGCTAGTTATAGCTCGAGCGGGTAATATGGACGGGATCCCGTATATATAACCCGCCAATACAATTCAAACACCTGCACAACACACACACTCACTCAGGTTCATAAAGCTTATATATTTAACCAAAGTTACGTACATGACACGCACGTACGGGCAAGCGATCAAATGTTTGGAATCGCGCGGGTGGGACCTGATATTCAGCTGGGAATGACTACAACAGTAAATAAACACAAGACATATATATACTCTATTAGCCACAACACAACCAGGCTTATATTTAATATGCCACAAATTAATCCCGCATAACAAACACCCAGGTGTTTGTTATGCTAGCTCCTAGCTACTAGCTCGAGCTAGTTATAGCAAGCGATCAAATGTTTGGAAGCGTACTCACGGTATCGCGTCTGCGTCTGTTAACGAAGTCAAAGTCCTCCTGGTAAGAGTCTCTGTTGTCCGAGTTCTTCGATCTTGACTGCATCTTTCGGGAATGTAAACAATGAAACACCGGCTGTGTTGTGTTGCTGCTGACTTCCCTCGCAAAATACTCCGCTTCGCACCGACAACTTTCTTCTTTGCTTGCTCAGCTTCTTTCTCCATAATGCAATGAACAAATTGCAACAGATTCACGAACACAGATGTCCAGAATACTGTGGAATAATGACATGAAAACAGAGCTATTTCGTACTGGCTTCAATGGGGAAGCCATACCTCTGTTTCACTGGCTACGTCACGCGCATACGTCATCCTCCAAAGGAATTTTCAACCGGAAGTTTAGCGGGAAATTTAAAATGTCACTTTATAAGTTAACCCGGCCGTATTGGCATGTGTTGCAACGTTAAGATTTCATCATTGATATATAAACTATCAGACTGCGTGGTCGCTAGTAGTGGCTTTCAGTAGGCCTTTAAATTGAATAGCATGACTGAGCCCTTGTTGCTAGGCAGAATGTGTGCAGGCAGCCATCCTGTCTGTGTCAATCAAGACGTCAAACGCTTTTTCTTCTTTGGTACGTCCCCCGTCTTCCTCATATCTTCACCCCTCTCCGTTTAGTTTGTATTTTATTTTGTATTTTTTCCTATAAAATCCGCCATTTTTAATAACCCTCATCCCACACACATACAGCTCAATTATTCCGCCATTTTCCTTGCCACAAATGTCAAGTGTTGCAAAGCACACAGTGTTTGACTGCAGAGGTCACACTCTGAGCAGCATAATGAGGATTAAGACAGCGAGACGGCGGCGCCGCGGTCCAGAAATCTGACAGCAATTAGCCTCTTTTACACACGCGTGCGAGGGGAATAAATATTTATCTTGTCGGTGAAAGCGTCAAAAGTCAGATGAGTTGTGTTGATCTTGTCCCGCGAGCGGACAGACGATGACAGACTACAAACGCGTAACTCGGACCTATTACGTCTCTCTTGTTGCCGCAACGTTAGGCACACCTAGAAACCCCCCAAACCCCCGCAAGGATAAAAACATCAAAGCTCATGTTTGATTGACACTAACAATAGTTTTATTATTGGAGCTGTGCTTAATGACTCCACCCTCTGGAACCTAAACAGTACAAACATTATTATTGTCATTATACGACTTTGGCCACTTTCAGCGTATTTAAGGAATGCATAAATGTAATAGGTTACCAAAATTGTAAAGTTTTCGTATAAAATTGTGACTTTTGTCGAGTAAAATTATACATTTTAATGCAAAATGGTGACATTTGTCATATAAAATTCTGACTTTTATAACATTTTTTTGTAGTTCTTGTGACATTTTTTTGAGTAAAATGACTTTTGTCGTCATTTTGTGAACTAAAATTTCCGATTATTATTATAAGGTTACCAAAATGTTAGTTTTCTTATAAAATTGTGACTTTTGTCGCGTAAAATCATTAATTTTAATGCAAAATGGTGACATTTTATAAAATTCAAATTTTTATGACAATATTGCCCATTTTTTTGTTGTTTTTGTAAAACAGTGAAATTTTTTGAGTAAAATGATGACTTTTGTCGTCATTTTGTGAACTAAAATTTCCGATTATTATTATAATATTACCAAAATGTTAGTCTTCTTATACAATTGTGACTTTTGTCAAGTAAAATCATTAATTTTAATGCAAAATGGTGACATTTGTCATATAAAATTCAAATTTTTATGACAATATTGCCCATTTTTTTGTTGTTTTTGTAAAACAGTGACATTTTTTGAGTAAAATGATGACTTTTGTCGTCATTTTGTGAACTAAAATTTCCGATTATTATAATATTACCAAAATGTTAAAGTTTTCTTATAAAATTGTGACTTTTGTCGCGTAAAATCATTAATTTTAATGCAAAATGGTGACATTTTATAAAATTCAAATTTTTATGACAATATTGCCCATTTTTTTTGCTGTTTTTGTAAAACAGTGACATTTTTTGAGTAAAATTATGACTTTTGTCGTCATTTTGTGAACTAAAATTTCCGATTATTATTATAATATTACCAAAATGTTAAAGTTTTCTTATAAAATTGTGACTTTTGTCGAGTAAAATCATTAATTATAATGCAAAATGGTGACATTTGTCATAAAAAATTCTGATTTTTATGACAATATTGCCCATTTTTTTGTTGTTTTTGTAAAACAGTGACATTTTTTGAGTAAAATGATGACTTTTGTCGTCATTTTGTGAACTAAAATTTCCGATTATTATTATAATATTACCAAAATGTTAAAGTTTTCTTATAAAATTGTGACTTTTGTCGAGTAAAATCATTAATTATAATGCAAAATGGTGACATTTGTCATAAAAAATTCTGATTTTTATGACAATATTGCCCTTTTTTTTTTTTTTTTGGAAAACAGTGACATTTTTTGAGTAAAATGATGACTTTTATTATAATTTTGCTAAGTAAGATTTCCGATTATTTTAATTTTGCCAAACTTTTAAAGTTTTCTTATAAAATTGTGACTTTTGTCGAGTAAAATGACGACTCTTTTCATAAAATTGCCAAAATGTTAAGCTTTTCTTGTAAATTTGCGACTGTTATTGAGTCACTTTTAGGGGACCTCTGACGGTATGGGGACAAAAAAAACAGGTGCAAAATGGTGACATTTGTCATATAAAATTCTGACTTTCATAACAATATTGCCCATTTTTTTGTTGTTCTTGTGACATTTTTTTGAGTAAAATGATGACTTTTGTCGTCATTTTGCTAACTAAATTTCCGATTATTATTATAATGTTGCCAAAATGTTAAAGTTTTCTTATACCATTGGGACTTTTGTCGAGTAAAATCATTAATTTTAATGCAAAATGGTGACATTTGTCATATAAAATTAAAGTTTTTATGACAATATTGCCCATTTTTTGGTTGTTTTTGTAAAACAGTGACATTTTTTGAGTAAAATGATGACTTTTGTCATCATTTTGCTAAGTAAGATTTCCGATTATTATTATAATGTTGCCAAACTTTTAAAGTTTTCTTATAAAATTGTGACTTTTGTCGAGTAAAATGACGACTCTTTTCATAAAGTTGCCAAAATGTTAAGCTTTTCTTGTAAATTTGCGACTGTTATTGAGTAAAATTGTATCATAACATTGCACAAATGTCAAGGAGGTAACAGATACAAGAGTGTGTGTGTGTGTGTGTGTGTGTGTGTGTGTGTGTGTGTGTGTGTGTGTGTGTGTGTGTGTGTGTGTGTGTGTGTGTGTGTGTGTGTGTGTGTGTGTGTGTGTGTGTGTGTGTGTGTGTGTGTGTGTTCGTGTTCTGGCAATGCTTACTTAATGGGGACATCGCTCTGTTTACACAGTCACCTTTAGGGGACCTCTGACGGTATGGGGACAAAAAAAACAGGTGCAAAATGGTGACATTTGTCATATAAAATTCTGACTTTCATAACAATATTGCCCATTTTTTTGTTGTTCTTGTGACATTTTTTTGAGTAAAATTATGACTTTTGACATCATTTTGTGAACAAAAATTTCCGATTATTATTATAATATTACCAAAATGTTAAAGTTTTCTTATAAAATTGTGACTTTTGTCGAGTAAAATCATTAATTTTAATGCCAAATGGTGACATTTGTCATGTAAAATTCTGATTTTTATGACAATATTGCCCATTTTTTTGCTGTTCTTGTAAAACAGTGACATTTTTTGAGTAAAATTATGACTTTTGTCATCATTTTGCTAAGTAAAATTTTCGATTATTATTATAATGTTGCCAAAATTTTAAAGTTTTCTTATAAAATTGTGACTTTTGTCGAGCGGACAGACTACAAACGCGTAACTCGGACCTATTACGTCTCTCTTGTTGCCGCAACGTTAGGCACACCTAGAAACCCCCCAAACCCCCGCAAGGATAAAAACATCAAAGCTCACGTTTGATTGACACTAACAATAGTTTTATTATTGGAGCTGTGCTTAATGACTCCACCCTCTGGAACCTAAACAGTACAAACATTATTATTGTCATTATACGACTTTGGCCACTTTCAGCGTATTTAAGGAATGCATAGGTTGTAAAACACATTTCCCCCACAGGAATGAAGGAGAAATGAAGAATATTTTCCAGGTCTTTATTGCCGTACAAGCGTAAAAAGAAGCCAACCATAACATGCAGTGTGAAACTAAAAGCATGACGCAAAGTGTGCTTTTGAATCGGTAGAAATGGAGGCAATTTTTAACAGTTTTAACTTGGTGCTACAAGAATAAAAATGAGTTATTTACTGTATAACAAAACTGTGCCCCCCCCCCCCTGTAAAATGGTTAAAAGTGCACCTCTGCATAACATTATATCCGTCTTAAAATGAAAGAAAACAAATCAAAAGAAAGCAGTTGTTTTAAGTCTGAAACAGAATAGATTTAAAGTAGAGATGTTTTTTACTGATATTCCGATATTGTCCAACTCTTAATTACCGATACCGATATCAACCGATACCGATATATACAGTAGTAGAATGAACACATTATTATGCCTAATTTTGTTGTGATGCATTAAACAATGTAACAAGGTTTTCCAAAATAAATCAACTCAAGTTATGGAAAAAAATGCCAACATGGCACTGCCATATTTATTATTGAAGTCACAAAGTGCTTTTTTTTTTTTTAACATGCCTCAAAACAATAACAGTGCAATACTTTTTCATAACATGGTCACCATGTTATTAGTTTCTCTTGTTTATTAATATTCTGCTTCCTACATTATATATCAATATATATCAATACAGTCTGCAAGGGATACAGTCCGTAAGCACACATGATTGTGCGTGCTGCTGCTCCACTAATAGTACTAACTAGAGATGTCCGATAATATCGGTCTGCCGATATTATCGGCCGATAAATGCGTTAAAATGTAATATCGGAAATTATCGGTATCGTTTTTTTTTATTATCAGTATCGTTTTTTTTTGTTTTGTTTATTTATTTATTTTTTTTATTAAATCCACATAAAAAACACAAGATACACTTACAATTAGTGCACCAACCCAAAAAACCTCCCTCCCCCACTTACACTCATTCACACAAAAGGGTTGTTTCTTTCTGTTATTAATATTCTGGTAGGTTCCTACATTATATATCAATATATATCAATACAGTCTGCAAGGGATACAGTCCGTAAGCACACATGATTGTGCGTGCTGCTGCTCCACTAATAATACTAACCTTTAACAGTTAATTTTACAAATTTTCATTAATTACTAGTTTCTATGTAACTGTTTTTATATTGTTGTACTTTCTTTTTTATTCAAGAAAATGTTTTTAATTTATTTATCTTATTTTATTTGATTCATTTTTTTAAAAAGTACCTTATCTTCACCATACCTGGTAGTCCAAATTAGGCATAATAATGTGTTAATTCCACGACTGTATATTTATCGGTTGATATCGGTATCGGTTGATATCGGTATCGGTAATTAAAGAGTTGGACAATATCGGCATATCGGATATCGGCAAAAAGCCATTATCGGACATCCCTAGTTTTTAGTATAAGTTTGCTGGTTTCAAGAAATGTAATATCATTATGTCAAGATAATGGCACTAGCATTTACTTCATTTAAGAATATTTTTCAACATATTGAGCAAAAAGGTCACTTTTTTTTTTCTACCAATAAAAGTGCACTTGTTATTAGTGAGAATATACTTATTTTAAGGTATTTTTGGGTTCATTGAGGTTAGCTACTTTTACTTGTTTTGGAAAGTCTTGACAAGCCAAATTTTCTTGTTCTATTGGCAGATAATTTTGCTTAGTTCAAATAAAATACCCCTCATTTTTGTATTTTTTCCCCTTGTTTTTGACCATGGTGACTTTTTGCAGTGTAAATTTAAAAAAAGTGTATTTATAATTGTTTTAAGAATTTTATATCATCTTTTATATTTTCAAAGGAAAGTCCAATTACTAAAACTTCATTCTTTTGAATTGTGATTTTTTTTTTTTAAATGAAAAAAATCCACTTTATTCTCCTGATACTGCGACAAGAAACAAAACAAAACCTATCACATAATTTGTGTAATATGAGGATATTTATGGAAATCAAGTATTCATTATTGTAATTATTTTCCCTTTTTTTATACATGATTCTGGTAATATTGTTACCTTTTTTTAAGAAAATGTATTCATTTTCATGATACGATGACTATATTCTCTTAATGAGTTTTTAAAAAAAACAAACATTTATCCATTGAATAAATGCTTTAATGTTTTTTCCTGTAAAGGTGTGCTTTCATTAAGGTAATGCTCACCATATGCCGCTTCTTTCAGATGTTCACCGAGTTGTCTTTTGTCTTTTCACAGGCAAACTGACTCAGATCGTGTTCGGGCATCGCGACGTGGTGACGTGTCTGGCTCGCTCCGAGTCCTACATCGGAGGAGACTGCTACATCCTGTCGGGCTCCAGAGACGCCACCCTGCTGCTGTGGTACTGGAATGGCAAGCTCAACAGCATCGGGGACAGTCCGGGAAGTAAGTACATACGCACATACTCCGGCTTGGTTGTAGTACAAAAAAAACCTGCTTTTAATGTCGAAGTAAAGCAGTGAAATTACAGGGAAGTATACAGCCGCCCCTGTTTATCGGTTTATAGGCTTTTATTTTGTTAAGTACATAACTCCACATGTGTTCATTCATAGTTTTGATGTGACAATCTACAACAGTGGTCCCCAACCTTTTTGTAGCTGGGGACCGGTCAACGCTTGAAAATTTGTCCCACGGACCGGGGGGGGGGATTTTTTTTAATTTTTTTTTTTTTTTCTTTTTTTTTTCCATAAAGAAATTCAATCATGTGTGCTTACGGACTGTATACCTGCAGACTGTATTGATCTATATTGACATACACATACACAATATGTATATATTGTGTTTTTTATGTTGATTTAATTTTAAAAAAATAAAATAAATAATAATAATAATAATAATAATAATTTTTTTTAATTTTTTTTTTTTTTTTTTAATTTCTTGCGTGGCCCGGTGAAAAATCCCATATTTGATCAAATTTCCCTGGAGATTTCCCATATTTTGAACTGCAAATGTTGATGCTTCTCTTAGACACATGTAATAAATAATATTAATAATAATGAATAATAAAAATAAAAGTGTTTGTGACGGCCCCTCATGTTTATGTTACTAAATTAAACACAAAATTAGCACCACTTAAAACAACGTTGCTACTGATCCGACATTTCCTAAAAATTATAATAAAAAAAAAACACAACTTAAAGCCTTGTCCAGATGTTTTCTGACATATTTCATGTTTAGCTCATTTTTACTGCAAATGAATATTTGCTCCAACTATCGGCCTTCTTGTCTACTAATAATCGGTATTGGCCCTGAACAAAATCATATTGATCGATCTCTAACACTTACAGTACAGGACAAAAGTTTGGACCCACCTTCTCCTTCAATCTTTATTTTCATGACTATTTACATTGTAGATTGTCACATCAAAACTATGAATGAACACATGTGGGGTTATGTACTTGTTTTATATTCTAGTTTTATATTCTAGTTTCTTCAAAATAGCCACCCTCTGCTCTGATTACTGCTTTGCACACTCTTGGCATTCTCTCCATGAGCTTCAAGAGGTAGTCGCCTGAAATGCTTTTCACTTATCAGGGGTGATTAGTGGAATGTCTTGCTTTACCAACGGGGTTGGGACCATCAGTTGTGTTGGGAATGAGAAGGCGTTCAAACTTGTACTGTACATGAGATGAATGCCAATATCACTTCTCTCATTTAGTCTATAAAGCATATATTTTACATATAAAAGGACAATGAGTTTAGAGATGGCATCTGTCATTCTCTCGTTATAATATATATTATACTAACTACTACTTATTTTTAATGTTTTGTTTTGGCTCTAATACTCCTTCGTATTGTGCTGCCCACTTGTTGCTAGGCAGAATTTGTGCTGCACTGACAAAATGGACCAATAAAAATAGAGGCAAATCAGAAAATGACCCTGGATACAAAACTATAAGGATTGGACATTTACAGACATCCATCACAGGATTGAAGGATTACTCTGTATTGAATATAAAATACATGGGTAGCATAACAGCACCATCTTGTGGCGCCCTGCACGTATTGCAAGGAGTGCATTTAACAAGAGGGCAGTGATTTACATGTCCTCTCTGGAAAGTAACAACCAGGTTCATCTGACTGGGCCTCATGCACACAGATTGGGTTTCCTAACACCGCCGTGTGTGTGTGTGTGTGTGTGTGTGTGTGTGTGTGTGTGTGTGTGTGTGTGTGTGTGTGTGTGTGTGTGTGTGTGTGTGTGTGTGTGTGTGTGTGTGTGTGTGTGTGTGTGTGTGTGTGTGTGTGTGTGTGTGTGTGTGTGTGTGTGTGTGTGTGTGTGTGTGTGTGTGTGTGTGTGTGTGTGTGTTTATGTGTGTGTGTGTGTGTGTGTGTGGATGTGTGTGTGTGTGTGTGTGTGTGTGTTCTTGTATTTCTACCCTTCTTGAGACATGAAGAAAAGTATCTTTCATATGAGGAGGTGTGAACAAGTGATGACATAAATCATGGTCCCAATAATAACATTGCATCTAATGGACAATGTCTCATTTGCTCCCTGGTGGTGAAATCTATCAAAATGAGGGTGGTCTCAAAAAGGAGGGATTTTTCAAATTGACTGTGTGTCGCTTTTAACAGTGTCAACATATGAAATAACTGTGTGTAAACATTTGAAGTGCTCCCCCTCTGGCCCACATATGTAATAATAAGTGTGTGGAAGGAATTGAAATGTGCCCCCTTAGGCCAGAATTAATTTTAAAAAATAAAATAAATATGTATATAGAGACATACTATTGAAGTAAATAATGAATATTAAAAACAGATTACAAACATAAATAAAAATTAATTAGCTAAAAGCAGTCTTTTTCTTACAATGTGTCGACTTTTTTCTTGTAAAATTTGGAACAATTTCTCATGTTCTTTCGGTTTCTGTAATATTTTCTCGTAACATTATTACTTTCTAATGCAAAATGGTGACATTTGTCATATAAAATTCTGACTTTTATGACAATATTGCCCATTTTTTTGTTGTTCTTGTGACATTTTTCAAGTAAAATGATGACTTTTGTCATTATTTTGCTAACTAAAATTTCCAATTGTTATTATAATGTTACCAACATTTTAAAGTTTTCATATGAAATTGTGACTTTTGTCGAGTAAAAGTATTAATTTTAATGCAAAATGGTGACATTTGTCATATAAAATTCTGACTTTTATGACAATATTGCCCATTTTTTTGTTGTTCTTTTGACATTTTTTAAGTAAAATGATGACTTTTGTCATCATTTTGCTAACTAAAATTTCCGATTATTATTATAATGTAACCAAAATTTTAAAGTTTTCTTATAAAAATGTGACTTTTGTCGAGTAAAATTATTAATTTTAATGCAAAATGGTGACATTTGTCATATAAAATTCTGACTTTTATGACAATATTGCTCTTTTTTTTGTTGTTCTTGTGACATTTTTCAAGTAAAATGATGACTTTTGTCATCATTTTGCTAACTAAAATTTCCGATTATTATTATAATGTTACCAAAATTCTAAAGTTTTCTTATAAAATTGTGACTTTTGTCGAGTAAAATTATTAATTTTAATGCAAAATGGTGACATTTGTCATATAAAATTCTGACATTTATGACAATATTGCCCACTTTGTGGTTCTTGTGACATTTTCTGAGTAAAATTATGACTTTTGTCATCATTTTGCTAACTAAAATTTCCGATTATTACTGTGTCAACATATGAAATAACAAGTGTGTGTAAAAAAAATTTAAGTGCTCCCCTTCTGGCCAACATATGTAATAACAAGTGTGTGTAAGGAATTGAAATGCACCCCCTTAGGCCAGAATTAATTAAAAAAATAAAATAAATATATGTATATAGAGACATACTATGA
>NC_084752.1:42961312-42981312 GCF_033978785.1 Entelurus aequoreus | reverse complement strand
AGACAAATTTTTTTCTCTCAATGTGGCCCACGAGTCAAAATATTTGCCCCGCAGACACATTTTTTCTCCCAATGTGGCCCCCGAGTCAAAAATATTTGCCCCCCCAGACACATTTTTTCTCCCAATATGGCCCCCGAGTCAAAATATTTGCCCCCACAGACACATTTTTTTCTTCCAATGTGGCCCCCGAGTCAAAATATTTGCCCCGCAGACACTTTTTTTCTCCCAATGTGGCCCCCGAGTCAAAAATATTTTTCCCCAGACACATTTTTTTCTCTCAATGTGGCCCCGAGTCAAAAATATTTGCCCTCCAGACACATTTTTTTCTCTCAATGTGGCCTCCGAGTCAAAAATATTTTTCCCCAGACACATTTTTTTCTTCCAATGTGGCCCCCGAGTCAAAATATTTTCCCCCCAGACACATTTTTTTCTCTCAATGTGGCCCCCGAGTCAAAATATGTGCCCCCCCAGACACATTTTTTCTCCCAATGTGGCCCCCGAGTCAAAATATGTGCCCCCCCAGACACATTTTTTCTCCCAATGTGGCCCCAGAGTCAAAATATTTGCCCTGCAGACACATTTTTTCTCCCAATGTGGCCCCCGAGTCAAAATATTTGCCCCCCAGACACATTTTTTCTCCCAATGTGGCCCCCGAGTCAAAATATTTGCCCCCCTAGACACATTTTTTTCTCCCAATGTGGCCCCCGAGTCAAAATATTTGCCCCCCCAGACACATTTTTTCTCCCAATGTGGCCCCCGAGTCAAAATATTTGCCCCGCAGACACTTTTTTTCTCCCAATGTGGCCCCCGAGGCAAAATATTTGCCCTCCAGACACATTTTTTCTCCCAATGTGGCCCCCGAGTCAAAATATTTGCCCCGCAGACACTTTTTTTCTCCCAATGTGGCCCCCGAGGCAAAATATTTGCCCTCCAGACACATTTTTTCTCCCAATGTGGCCCCCTGAGTCAAAATATTTGCCCCCCCCAGACACATTTTTTCTCTAAATTTTTTCCCCACTTAGGGCTCCCCTCAAGTTGTCTCCTGGGGACCCACAAGGGTCTCGATCATTAAAAAAAAAAGGCATACAAATATACACTGATATTGCATACAATTATCCTTTTTTAAAAATAATTAAGATGTGTAGCGAAGCCTTTTCCCTTTCTTTATTATTCTGTTTCCAAAGTTCTCCTGTGTGAGCTGCAGGGCTTATTGTGCACACTGGAAAATAGTGGGGAAGATGGCAGATTGTGCTGGTAAACTAACTTCCATGGCTGACGAGTGTCTCCTTGATTGGTGCAGAGGGACCCTGCCTGATCCACTCCATGAACGGGGACCTGCTCAGGACCCTGGAGGGCCCCGAGTGCTGCACGCAGCCCCGCCTCATCCAGGCGTCCACGGAGGGACACTGCGTGGTCTACTACGAGAAGGGACACTTCAGCGTCTTCAGCGTCAACGGCAAGCTGCTGCGCCACATGCAGGTGGAGGACAGCGTCAAGGTGAGGCCTGGGGGTGGGGGGTGGTGGACTAACCACCCCCACCCACTTATTCTCATTTCAAATTACCGTCTTTCCCGGACTATAGAGCGCTCTCTGATTCAAGCCGCAACCACTACATTTTTAGAACAATTTTTCCGTATATTAGCCACACCGTTGTGAAATGAGTTATTTACACAGAAAGATTTTCTAAACCTTTATTTACATACCTAACTGTTTCCAAAAGGTGCCGGCAGTAAAACGGCTCATCAAGCAAAACAGAAGTCCTCGCCATGGACCCACAAGCTGCAGAAGCCAGCTCTCCGATCAGCTAAACAGACTCAACAAGAGTTTTACTAGCAGGAGGTCACGACATGAGAAAATACTAGCTGCTTTGAACATGACTACGGATTCAACACTTAAAAATATCTCGCTCTCTTAAGCCGCAACCACTAAATTTGAGAAGAAAAACAATTTTTCCGTGTATTAGCCACACACACTAACACGATTACGCCCATAAAAACCTCAAAAAACAACAACCTGATTCTATTTGGATCGGGATGATTAAGAATTGTGGCGGTCCGCTTCCTGTACGATCAGTGTCAGAGCTTGGTCCGCATTGCCCGCGGTAAGTCGGACACGTTTCCAGTGAGGGTTTGACTCCGCCGAGGCTGCCCTTTGTCACCCATTCTGTTCATAACTTTTATGGACAGAATTTCTAGGCGCAGTCAAGGCGTTGAGGGGATCTGGTTTGGTGGCTGCAGGATTAGGTCTCTGCTTTTTGCAGATGATGTGGTCCTGATGGCTTCATCTGGCCAGGATCTTCAGCTCTCACTGGATCGGTTCGCAGCCGAGTGTGAAGCGACTGGGATGAGAATCAGCACCTCCAAGTCAGAGTCCATGGTTCTCGCCCCGGAAAAGGGTGGAGTGCCATCTCCGGGTTGGGGAGGAGACCCTGCCCCAAGTGGAGGAGTTCAAGTACCTCGGAGTCTTGTTCACGAGTGAGGGAAGAGTGGATCGTGAGATCGACAGGCGGATCGGTGCGGCGTCTTCAGTAATGCGGACGCTGTATCGATCCGTTGTGGTGAAGAAGGAGCCGGAAGGCAAAGCTCTCGATTTACCGGTCGATCTACGTTCCCATCCTCACCTATGGTCATGAGCTTTGGGTTGTGACCGAAAGGACAAGATCACGGGTACAAGCGGCCCAAATGAGTTTCCTCCGCCGGGTGGCGGGGCTCTCCCTTAGAGATAGGGTGAGAAGCTCTGCCATCCGGGGGGAGCTCAAAGTAAAGCCACTGCTCATCCACATGGGGAGGAGCCAGATGAGGTGGTTCGGGCATCTGGTCAGGATGCCACCCGAACGCCTCCCTAGGGAGGTGTTTAGGGCACGTCCAACCGGTAGGAGGCCACAGGATTAGGTCTCTGCTTTTTGCAGATGATGTGGTCCTGATTGCTTCAACTGGCCTGGATCTTCAGCTCTCACTGGATCAGTTTGCAGCCGAGTGAAGCGACTGGGATGGGAATCAGCACCTCCAAGTCAGAGTCCATGGTTCTCGCCCGGAAAAGGGTGGAGTGCCATCTCCGGGTTGGGGAGGAGACCCTGCCCCAAGTGGAGGAGTTCAAGTACCTCGGAGTCTTGTTCACGAGTGAGGGAAGAGTGGATGGTGAGATCGACAGGCGGATCGGTGCGGCGTCTTCAGTATCGATCCGTTGTGGTGAAGAAGGAGCTGAGCCGGAAGGCAATGCTCTCAATTTACCGGTCGATCTACGTTCCCATCCTCACCTATGGTCATGAGCTTTGGGTTGTGACCGAAAGGACAAGATCACGGGTACAAGCGGCCCAAATGAGTTTCCTCCGCCGGGTGGCGGGTCTCTCCCTTAGAGATAGGGTGAGAAGCTCTGTCATCCGGGAGGAGCTCAAAGTAAAGCCACTGCTCATCCACATGGAGAGGAGCCAGATGAGGTGGTTCGGGCATCTGGTCAGGATGCCACCCGAACGCCTCCCTAGGGAGGTGTTTAGGGCACGTCCGACCGGTAGGAGGCCACAGGATTAGGTCTCTGCTTTTTGCAGATGATGTGGTCCCGATTGCTTCAACTGGCCTGGATCTTCAGCTCTCACTGGATCAGTTTGCAGCCGAGTGAAGCGACTGGGATGGGAATCAGCACCTCCAAGTCAGAGTCCATGGTTCTCGCCCGGAAAAGGGTGGAGTGCCATCTCCGGGTTGGGGAGGAGACCCTGCCCCAAGTGGAGGAGTTCAAGTACCTCGGAGTCTTGTTCACGAGTGAGGGAAGAGTGGATGGTGAGATCGACAGGCGGATCGGTGCGGCGTCTTCAGTATCGATCCGTTGTGGTGAAGAAGGAGCTGAGCCGGAAGGCAAAGCTCTCAATTTACCGGTCGATCTACGTTCCCATCCTCACCTATGGTCATGAGCTTTGGGTTATGACCGAAAGGACAAGATCACGGGTACAAGCGGCCCAAATGAGTTTCCTCCGCCGGGTGGCGGGTCTCTCCCTTAGAGATAGGGTGAGAAGCTCTGCCATCCGGGAGGAGCTAAAAGTAAAGCCACTGCTCGTCCACATGGAGAGGAGCCAGATGAGGTGGTTCGGGCATCTGGTCAGGATGCCACCCGAACGCCTCCCTAGGGAGGTGTTTAGGGCACGTCCGACCGGTAGGAGGCCACGGGATTAGGTCTCTGCTTTTTGCAGATGATGGGGTCCTGATGGCTTCATCTGGCCAGGATCTTCAGCTCTCACTGGATCGGTTCGCAGCCGAGTGTGAAGCGACTGGGATGAGAATCAGCACCTCCAAGTCCGAGTCCATGGTTCTCGCCCGGAAAAGGGTGGAGTGCCATCTCCGGTTTGGGGAGGAAACCCTGCCCCAAGTGGAGGAGTTCAAGTACCTCGGAGTCTTGTTCACGAGTGAGGGAAGAGTGGATCGTGAGATCGACAGGCGGATCGGTGCGGCGTCTTCAGTATCGATCCGTTGTGGTGAAGAAGGAGCTGAGCCGGAAGGCAAAGCTCTCGATTTACCGGTCGATCTACGTTCCCATCCTCACCTATGGTCATGAGCTTTGGGTTATGACCGAAAGGACAAGATCACGGGTACAAGCGGCCCAAATGAGTTTCCTCCGCCGGGTGGCGGGTCTCTCCCTTAGAGATAGGGTGAGAAGCTCTGCCATCCGGGAGGAGCTCAAAGTAAAGCCACTGCTCATCCACATGGAGAGGAGCCAGATGAGGTGGTTCGGGCATCTGGTCAGGATGCCACCCGAACGCCTCCCTAGGGAGGTGTTTAGGGCACGTCCGACCGGTAGGAGGCCACGGGATTAGGTCTCTGCTTTTTGCAGATGATGTGGTCCTGATGGCTTCATCTGGCCAGGATCTTCAGCTCTCACTGGATCGGTTCGCAGCCGAGTGAAGCGACTGGGATGGGAATCAGCACCTCCAAGTCCGAGTCCATGGTTCTCGCCCGGAAAAGCGTGGAGTGCCATCTCCGGGTTGGGGAGGAAACCCTGCCCCAAGTGGAGGAGTTCAAGTACCTCGGAGTCTTGTTCACGAGTGAGGGAAGAGTGGATGGTGAGATCGACAGGCGGCTCCGTGCGGCGTCTTCAGTAATGCGGGCGCTGTATCGATCCGTTGTGGTGAAGAAGGAGCTGAGCCGGAAGGCAAAGCTCTCAATTTACCGGTCGATCTACGTTCCCATCCTCACCTTTGGGTTATGACCGAAAGGACAAGATCACGGGTAGTTTGCTTTTCACTCTAAATTGTCTATGACTGATCTTCAAAATCCTGTGGGGAAGACAGTCCGATGTGATCCAAATCACAAGAGTGTCCACAGTTCTTCCCGCATCCTCCAATCATTTGTGGCAGTTTTGGGGTACTTTGAAGACTGCCAGCAACTTCGGCGAAGACACAGCAAACTTTCTTGTTTCCCATGGACACACACCTGTTGTTGTTGACTTTGGACCGTCTAGTCTTTATTGTCATTGCACAAGTACAACAAAACTTTGTTTTCAGCACAAACCCGTTCAAGATTAGACAAACAAACATTGTACAGGGTTACAGAACAGGAACGCAGTAAAAGATTGGAAAAAGGTAAATGCTCGGGAAGGATGGGTAAAAAAAAATACAATCTAGACTGGGCTCCTAAGGGGGCCCAGTCTGGAGTGGGAAATAAAACTTCATAGCAAAACACATATACTGTACATATTACAACGTACATCTCCAGATATCTAGCAACAGAGGGGAGGGAGTGCGGGGTCATGGTGGAAGGCTGCAGCTCTCAGGCGCCGCCCATCCGTCCATCACCCCTATGGGATTTGCGTCAAGGGCGTTGGATTTGGGGTGGGGTATACCTACAAGCAGCCGAAATGAGTTTCCTCCGCCGGGTGGCGGGTCTCTCCCTTAGAGATAGGGTGAAAAGCTCTGTCATCCGGGGGGGAGCTCAAAGTAAAGCCGCTGCTCCTCCACATGGAGAGGAGCCAGATAAGGTGGTTCGGGCATCTGCTCAGGATGCCACCCGAACGCCTCCCTAGGGAGGTGTTTCGGGCACGTCCGACCGGTAGGAGGCCACGGAGAAGACCCAGGACACGTTGGGAAGACTATGTCTCCCGGCTGGCCTGGGGACGCCTCGGGATCCCCCGGGAGGAGCTGGACGAAGTGGCTGGGGAGAGGAAAGTCTGGGCTTCCCTGCTTAGGCTGCTTCCCCCGCGACCCGACCTCGGATAAGTGGAAGAAGATGGATGGATGGATGATAAAGAATCGCGATTCGGATGTGACTCAACTCTCTTGTGTACTAACTAATCACCAAACTTGTCGGACGATGTTGACAAAATTCTCTAATATTTAGGCGTACTTCTGAAAGTCTTGACTCGCCCTCGCCTCCTTCCTTTCTTCGCCTCATGGCTCCGCCCCCTTTGGCGACTCTCACGTTTTTTTTTGTTGCTACATTCCGGAATGAACCTTGTGAGGGCGCCGGGACCTCCTCTCAGAGGGACTCCAGGAGACTCGTAGACTAGAGACGGAATGTCAAGAGTTTGTAGAGGAGCGGACACGCCAAGGTCGTAGGTCGGCATGGAGACGGGACGGCCGAGTCATGTGACTGATGAAAGGAAGCGCCCGTGTCAGGGCGGGAGGCGCGTTAACCGCTCCATAAATCCCAACTTTCTCCACCCGGGACTCAAAAACACGGGCGTCCAAATTTCGAGAGAGAAAAAAAAGCTTCGCTTGGTGTGGTTTTTTTAAGTCATGAGAGCCCGGGACGCCATCTTAGCTCCCGCTGAGCGAGCAAGACGTTCCACTGGAGGACAGATTTATAGGCGGCCTCTTACCTATGTAGCTTGGCGGCGAGGCGCCTCCTGCTGGGCGTCTGCGAGGTCATGGACTCCATTAGCTCATAAGCAAACATTCATAATAGCATAACTGGCATGCACCTCAGTGACCTTTGAACTCCACTAAGTCAGACATTTTGGGTCAATTATGCCCTCACATCTTTGACCACAAACTTTTTATATTGTTTTGGTTCAAGTAACACGGACACTAGCACAGTAAATGTTGACCTCAGTTTGGGAAAATCTCAAATTGAAAGAAAAATGGCTAAAATTGTTTAACCTCTTAAGGCCCGAGCTGTTTGTTTACATGCTTTTTTTATTTCTCTTTACTATTTGGGCTTATTGGACCCTAATTAGAATAAAAACTAAGAATCATCTTTTCATATGATGTACTTAGTCCATAAGTACACAAACGTGTACATCATGTTTAGTGACATGCTAATTCTTATTTTTACACTTTTTTTTCCAAATTCCATTGTATGTTATACTCTTCTGACACCACCAGATGGCAGTATAAGTGTCCACATAAGTGGCCATAAGACCCCAATTCTGTAGTGTACACCATTTTGGAAGTAAGAGCTAAAAAGGTGCTTCTCAAATTGAAAGAAAAATGGCTAAAATTGTTTAAAGAAAGGAGTTACATTTTCAAATGATGGATTGTAGCGCTTTGACACAGCAGGTGTTTTGTGTCAGAATGCTGACTTTTAACCTTAGCTCGCTTTGACATTTGGGGTCAAAAAACACCTACAAGACTATCAGCAACAAAAAAGAACCAAATTGTCTGATGTGGAAAAATGATTTGGAAAAAAAACGTCATTAGGTAAGAAAAAATTTAATTATTTCCTATTTTTCTATATTCATTTGATCAACTAGCCAACTATGTGCCAGGGACATAGCAGTTAGCATTAGTCAGCTAAGTGCCATAAGCCTAGCATTCTTTGGGACATAGTTGGTTGGATCGTTTGGTTGGTTAGTTAGTTAAATATAAATCTTGTAGATCTGAAGGGCTAACTGTTAGCTTCTGTTCTATCCAATGGTTACAATACAAACAAAAATATTCTATGTGCGTAATTGTATATTCGGTCCGATTTCCTATCTGTCTATATCTATTTAACCAACTAACTAACTAAACAAACAATCTAGCCAACTATGTCCCAGAGGCATAGCAGTTAGCATTAGTCAGCTAAGTGCCATACGCTAAGTTAGTTACTGTAGCCATTGGCTAGCACAGAAGCTAACTTCTAACTGTTAGCTCTCAAGATTTGTTTTCAAATGTAAAATATATAAAACAAATTACAAATAACATATTACATATTACACTCCTATTGCTGTATACTTAGCTTACTAATGCTAATTGCTTTCTTTGGGACATAGTTGATTAGATCGTTTGGTTGGTTAGTTACTTAGGTAATTATAAATCTTGTAAATCTGAAGGGCTAACATGTACGTAGACAAACGTGTAGTACTTTTAGACAAAACTGTAGTACTTTTAGACAAACGTGTAGTACTTTTAGACAAAACTGTAGTACTTTTAGACAAAACTGTAGTACTTTTAGACAAACGTGTAGTACTTTTAGACAAAACTGTAGTACTTTTAGACAAACGTGTAGTACTTTTAGACAAAACTGTAGTACTTTTAGACAAACGTGTAGTACTTTTAGACAAAACTGTAGTACTTTTAGACAAACGTGTAGTACTTTTAGACAAAACTGTAGTACTTTCAGACAAACGTGTAGTACTTTTAGACAAAACTGTAGTACTTTAAGACAAACGTGTAGTACTTTTAGACAAAACTGTAGTACTTTTAGACAAACGTGTAGTACTTTTAGACAAAACTGTAGTACTTTAAGACAAACGTGTAGCACTTTTAGACAAAATGGTGTAGTACTTTTAGACAAACGTGTAGTACTTTTAGACAAAACTGTAGTACTTTTAGACAAACGTGTAGTACTTTTAGACAAAACTGTAGTACTTTTAGACAAACGTGTAGTACTTTTAGACAAAACTGTAGTACTTTTAGACAAACGTGTAGTACTTTTAGACAAAACTGTAGTACTTTTAGACAAACATGTAGTACTTTTAGACAAAACTGTAGTACTTTTAGACAAACGTGTAGTACTTTTAGACAAAACTGTAGTACTTTTAGACAAACGTGTAGTACTTTTAGACAAAACTGTAGTACTTTAAGACAAACGTGTAGTACTTTTAGACAAAATGGTGTAGTACTTTTAGACAAACGTGTAGTACTTTTAGACAAAACTGTAGTACTTTTAGACAAACGTGTAGTACTTTTAGACAATTGGCTAGCACAGAAGCTAACTTCTGTTAGCTCTCAAGATTTGTTTTCAAATGTAAAATATATAAAACAAATTATGAATAACATATTACATTTTTATTGGTGTATACTTAGCTTACTAATGCTAATTGCTTTCTTTGGGACATAGTTGGTTAGATCGTTTGGTTGGTTAGTTGGTTAGGTAATTATAAATCTTGTAAATCCGAAGGGCTAACAGTTAGCTTCTGTTCTATTCAATGGTTACAATACGAACAAAAATATTCTATGCGCGTAATTGTATATTCGGTCCTATTTCCTATCTGTCTATATCTATTAAACCCACTCACTAACTAAACAAACAATCTAGCCAACTATGTGCCAGAGGCATAGCAGTTAGCATTAGTCAGCTAAGTGTTATGAACCCTGTTAGCTAGATTATGTACACAAAACACATTATTCCCCTTTAATGTATTTATTCTCTCTTACTATGGAGCATATTTATGTTGAATTCTAATACGATCAAAGTTGAATTAGAAAAGACAAAGTATATCATCGCATCAAAATAATCCCCTCAATTGCCCCCCAAAGAGGGATTAACTGGCTGGACTATAAAGACAATATAACATACATCATAAACGTGGATGCATATGCAAAAGTGCAATATATTTATCTGTACACTAATCTATTTTATGTCTAAAAAGTTCAAGTTAAAGTAGCAATGATTGTCACACACACACTAGGTGTGGCGAAATTATTCTCTGCATTTGACCCATCACCCTTGATCACCCCCTGGGAGGTGAGGGGAGCAGTGAGCAGCAGCGGTGGCCGGGCCCGCGAATCATTTTTGGTTGCAGCACCTTATTGCTCTTTTATCCTGCACTACAACCAGCTAATGCAACAACATTTCGTTCTCATCTGTACTGTAAAGTTCAAATTTGATTGACAATCAAAGGAAGTCCAAGTCTAATATCGGTGTCAGGTTCAAACACTGATGACATCTATTAAACAGACAAGAAGCAAGGAATCGGGCAGAGACAGAGTTCAATTTGCACACTCAGTTACAGTTCCAACCTACGCTCTAAGGTACAGCCCACGTGCTCCTCTATTTATTCGGGAGGTCCCTGGTTACATCACTGAGGCTGCTTCTGAAGGGAGGGGGGGTCATTTCAGCAGCCCCAGTTAGACACAATATATGACTATTCAGAAATGGAAATGTGCTGACACTCGTGATATCGCCCTGTCTCTGCTTTGTCTGCGTCACGGTACTCGATGTTCGCCCTTGGCAGTCAGCAGGCCGGGTCTGGACACAAACACTGATACGAGACGACTCGCAATCTTTGGATCGCAAGTTGTCCCTTTGCACAGATAGAAAAGTACAACTTCAGCACAATTGATAATAACTATAGCAACGGCCCTTAAGCATAAGAGTTGTGTGATAACTTAGACATAATTATTCTAACAATCATGCAGTAAGTGTAGTACGTGTGTGAAGTGTGTACATACAGGACCAACATGAAGTCATCTATAATGGACACAATCAGTGCGTTCAGTACAAGCACTCCGTCACGCCCCAGCGGCGGCCACGTTGGATGTTGATCCGAGGCCGCCATTAGTTCGCCTGCCAGCGTTTTTTTTTTGTTTTGTACGACGAGAAGCAGAAGTTCTCATTTGGGAAATGACAGGCAAACAAAACACGGCGCTGATTTAGTCTTCCGTCATCCCAACCACGGTTTAGGTTTCATTCCTCCTCACCGGACCACATTTTTATTCAACACACATGTCGGGGGAGGGCGGGAGGGGGGCACCTGCAGGACGTAAAAGCGCCTCGTCATGGCGCTTAGTGATTTGTGAGGTACAAACGTCTGGCCTCGCAGCGGGGAGGACATCTTTGTAGCGAGAAGGCGGCGCCTGACTCGGGCGTGTTTTGCAGGCCATGCTGCAGAGTCGTGACGGTCAGTACTTGCTGACCAGAGCGTGTTTTGTATGCAGGCCATGCTGCTGAGTCGTGACGGTCAGTACTTGCTGACCAGAGCGTGTTTTGCATGCAGGCCATGCTGCTGAGTCGTGACGGTCAGTACTTGCTGACCAGAGCGTGTTTTGTATGCCATGCTGCAGAGTCGTGACGGTCAGTACTTGCTGACCAGAGCGTGTTTTGCATGCAGGCCATGCTGCAGAGTCGTGACGGTCAGTACTTGCTGACCAGAGCGTGTTTTGTATGCAGGCCATGCTGCTGAGTCGTGACGGTCAGTACTTGCTGACCAGAGCGTGTTTTGTATGCAGGCCATGCTGCTGAGTCGTGACGGTCAGTACTTGCTGACGGGCGGCGACGGCGGCGTCATCTCCGTGCTGCAGGTGCACGACCTCAAGCCGCTCTTCACCTACCCGCCCTGCGACGCCGGCATACGCTCCATCGCCATGTCACATGACCAAAGGTAAGCTTGCACGCATGCTGACTGGGCCGGACATGAATGACCTTTGACCTAACACTTTGATTGCCGGAAATCTGTCAGGTGTTTGTTGTGCCATTCAGTCGTAATGTGACCTTTGACCCCACTTCATGGCTCACCTAGCCTTCAAAGTCAATGGGGTTGTAATATTTGTATTATTTTAAATGTATTTTAAATTAATATTAGTATATTAATATAAACATTTTAATTTTATGGATGCATTATTTTATGATTACAATAAATATTAATATAAATTATTACAATTGTATTTAATTTTTAATATTTGTATTAATTTAAAATGTATTTTAAAATAATATTATTATATTAATATAAACATTTTTATTTTATAGATTGCATTGTTTTATGATTACAATAAATATTACAATAAATTATTAAAATTGTATATAAGTTTTAATATTTGTATTTTAAATGTATTTTAAATTAATATCGGTATATTAATATAAACATTTAAATTTTATGGATGCCTTATTTTATGATTACAATAAATATTAATATAAATTATTACAATTGTATTTGAGTTTTAATATTTGTATTATTTTAAATTAATATTAGTTTATTAATATAAACATTTAAATTGTATGGATGCATTGTTTTATGATTACAATAAATATGAATATAAATTATTACAATTGTATTTAAGTTTTAATATTTGTATTAATTTAAAATGTATTTTAAGTTAATATTGGTATATTAATATAAACATTTAAATTTTATTGATTGTATTGTTTTATGATTACAATAAATATTACAATAAATTATTATAATTGTATATAAGTTTTAATATTTGTATTTTAAATGTATTTTAAATTAATATCAGTATATTAATATAAACATTTACATTTGATGGATGCATTATTTTATGATTACAATAAATATTAATATAAATTATTACAATTGTATTTGAGTTTTAATATTTGTATTATTTTAAATGTATTTTAAATTAATATTAGTTTATTATTATAAAAACAATTTTAATTTATGGATGCATTGTTTTATGATTACAATAATTATTCATATAAATTATTACAATTGTATTTAAGTTTTAATATTTGTATTCATTTAAAATGTATTTTAAATTAATATTAGTATATTAATATAAACATTTAAATTTTATGGATGCATTATTTTATGATTACAATAAATATGAATATAAATTATTACAATTGTATTTGAGTTTTAATATTTATATTATTTTAAATGTATTTTAAATTAATATTAGTATATTAATATAAACATTTTAATTTTATGGATGCATTATTTTATGATTACAATAAATATTAATATAAATTATTACAATTGTATTTGAGTTTTAATATTTGTATTATTTTAAATGTATTTTAAGTTAATATTAGTTTATTAATACAAACATTTTAATTTGATATATGCATTGTTTTATGATTACAATAAATATGAATATAAATTATTACAATTGTATTTAAGTTTTAATATTTGTATTAATTTAAAATGTATTTTAAATTAATATTAGTATATTAATATAAACATTTTAATTTTATGGATGCATTATTTTCTGATTACAATAAATATTAATATAAATTATTACAATTGTATTTAAGTTTTAATATTTGTATTAATGTAAAATGTATTTTAAATTAATATTAGTATATTAATATAAACATTATAATTTTATAGATTGCATTGTTTTATGATTACAATAAATATTACAATAAATTATTAAAATTGTATATAAGTTTTAATATTTGTATTTTCCATTTATTTTAAATTAATATCGGTATATTAATATAAACATTTTAATTTTATGGATGCATTATTTTATTATTACAATAAATATTAATATAAATTATTACAATTGTATTTGAGTTTTAATATTTGTATTATTTTAAATGTATTTTAAGTTAATATTAGTTTATTAATACAAACATTTTAATTTTATAGATGCATTGTTTTATGATTACAATAAATATTAATATAAATTATTACAATTGTATTTGAGTTTTAATATTTGTATTATTTTAAATGTATTTTAAATTAATATTAGTTTATTATTATAAAACAATTTTAATTTATGGATGCATTATTTTCTGATGACAATAATTATTAATATAAATTATTACAATTGTATTTAAGTTTTAATATTTGTATTAATGTAAAATGTATTTTAAATTAATATTAGTATATTAATATAAACATTATAATTTTATTGATTGCATTGTTTTATGATTACAATAAATATTACAATAAATTATTAAAATTGTATATAAGTTTTAATATTTGTATTTTCAATTTATTTTAAATTAATATCGGTATATTAATATAAACATTTAAATTTTATGGATGCATTATTTTATGATTACAATAATTATTAATATAAATTATTACAATTGTATTTGATTTTTAATAATTGTATTATTTAAAATGTATTTTAAATTAATATTAGTTTATTAATATAAACATTTTAATTGTATAAATGCATTGTTTTATGATTACAATAAATATTAATATAAATTATTACAATTGTATTTAAGTTTTAATATTTGTATTCATTTAAAATGTATTTTAAATTAATATTATAATATTATTAATATAAACATTTTAATTTTATACATGCATTATTTTATGATTACAATAAATATGAATATAAATTATTACAATTGTATTTAAGTTTTATTATTTGTATTACATTAAAATGTATCTTAAATTAAGGTTAGTATATTATAATGAACATTTAAATTTTATGGATGCATTATTTTATGATTACAATAAATATTAATATAAATTATTAAAAAAATGTATTTAAGTACAAATTCAATTTAAATAATTATAAATATTTAAAATTGAACATACTTGATTGACAGTATTTTAACCATTTCCCTTTCAAATCAATAGTGTTCTTGCTGTGATATTCAATCATAATTGTACAGTATAATACAATGTGTATTGTACAGTATGTGTATTGTACAGTATAATACAATGTGTATTATACTGTATATGTGTATTGTACAGTATATGTGTATTGTACAGTATAATACAAAGTGTATTATACAGTATATGTGTATTGTACAGTATATTACAATGTGTATTGTACAGTATGTGTATTGTACAGTATAATACAATGTGTATTGTACAGTATAATACAATGTGTATTGTACAGTATGTGTATTGTGCAGTACAATGCAAAGTGTATTATACAGTATATGTGTATAGTACAGTATATTACAATGTGTATTGTACAGTGTGTGTATTGTACAGTATAATACAATGTGTATTGTACAGTATAATACAATGTGTATTGTACAGTATGTGTATTGTACAGTATAATACAAAGTGTATTATACAGTATATGTGTATTGTACAGTATAATACAATGTGTATTATACAGTATATGTGTATTGTACAGTATATTACAATGTGTACTGTACCGTATAATACAATGTGTATTGTACAGTATATTACAATGTGTATTGTGCAGTATGTGTATTGGACAGTTTAATACAATATGTATTATACAGTATATGTGTATTGTACAGTATATTACAATGTGTATTGTACAGTATAATATGTGTTTTGTACAGTATAATACAATGTGTATTGTACAGTGTAATATAATGTGTATTGTACAGTATATTACAATGTGGATTGTACAGTATAATACAATGGGTATTGTACAGTGTAATATAATGTGTATTGTACAGTGTAATACAATGTACATTGTACAGTTTAATACAATGTGTATTATACAGTAGATGTGTATTGTACAGTGTAATACAAAGTGTATTGTACAGTATAATACAATGTGTATTGTACAATATATTTGTATTGTACAGTATATTACAATGTGTATTGTACAGTATATGTGTATTGTACAGTATAATGCAATGTGTATTGTACAGTATAATACAATTTGTATTATACAGTATATGTGTATTGTACAGTGTAATATCATGTGTATTGTACAGTATAATATAATGTGTATTGTACAGTGTAATACAAAGTGTATTGTACAGTATAATATAATGTGTATTGTACAGTGTAATACAAAGTGTATTGTACAGTATAATATAATGTGTATTGTACAGTGTAATACAATGTATATTGTACAGTATAATACAATTTGTATTATACAGTATATGTGTATTGTACAGTATATTACAATGTGTATTTTACAGTATAATATAATGTGTATTGTACAGTATATGTACAGTATATCACAATGTGTATTGTACAGTATATGTGCAGTATATCACAATGTGTATTGTACAGTATATGTACAGTATATCACAATGTGTATTGTGGCTGCACAAAAAATGGGATTCACATCCAGATTGTGATTCTTATTCATCCGGATTCTATACTAGTATAGTGTAGTATAATACTGTACTGTAATAAGTAGAGTTATAATACAGTAGTACTGTAATAAGTAGAGTATAATACAGCACAGTAATAAGTATAGTAATAAGTAGAGTAGTGTAGTAAGTAGAGTATAATACAGTACAGTAATAAGTATAGTAGTAAGTAGAGTAGTGTAATAAGTAGAGTAGTGTAATAAGTAGAGCACTGTAACAAGTAGAGTAGTGTAATAAGTAGAGTAGTGTAACAAGTAGAGTATAATACAGTAGTGTAATAAGTAGAGTAGTGTAATAAGTAGAGTAGTGTAATAAGTAGAGTAGTGTAATAAGTAGAGTATAATACAGCACAGTAATAAGTATAGTAATAATACAGTAGTGTAACAAGTAGAGTAGTGTAATAAGTAGAGTATAATACAATACAGTAATAAGTATAGTAATAATACAGTAGTGTAATAAGTAGAGTAGTGTAATAAGTAGAGTAGTGTAATAAGTAGAGTATAATACAGTACAGTAATAAGTATAGTAATAAGTAGAGTAGTGTAACAAGTAGAGTATAATACAGTACAGTAATAAGTATAGTAATAATACAGTAGTGTAATAAGTAGAGTAGTGTAATAAGTAGAGTATAATACAATACAGTAATAAGTATAGTAATAATACAGTAGTGTAATAAGTAGAGTAGTGTAATAAGTAGAGTAGTGTAATAAGTAGAGTATAATACAGTACAGTAATAAGTATAGTAATAATACAGTAGTGTAATAAGTAGAGTAGTGTAATAAGTAGAGTATAATACAATACAGTAATAAGTATAGTAATAATACAGTAGTGTAATAAGTAGAGTAGTGTAATAAGTAGAGTAGTGTAATAAGTAGAGTATAATACAGCACAGTAATAAGTATAGTAATAATACAGTAGTGTAACAAGTAGAGTAGTGTAATAAGTAGAGTATAATACAATACAGTAATAAGTATAGTAATAATACAGTAGTGTAATAAGTAGAGTAGTGTAATAAGTAGAGTATAATACAGTACAGTAATAAGTAGAGTAATAAGTAGAGTAGTGTAACAAGTAGAGTAGTGTAATAAGTAGAGTAGTGTAATAAGTAGAGTATAATACAGCACAGTAATAAGTATAGTAATAAGTAGAGTAGTGTAATAAGTAGAGTAGTGTAACAAGTAGAGTATAATACAGTACAGTAATAAGTATAGTAATAAGTAGAGTAGTGTAATAAGTAGAGTAGTGTAATAAGTAGAGTATAATACAGCACAGTAATAAGTATAGTAATAAGTAGAGTAGTGTAATAAGTAGAGTAGTGTAACAAGTAGAGTAGTGTAATAAGTAGAGTATAATACAATACAGTAATAAGTATAGTAATAAGTAGAGTAGTGTAATAAGTAGAGTATAATACAGTACAGTAATAAGTATAGTAATAAGTAGAGTAGTGTAATAAGTAGAGTAGTGTAACAAGTAGAATAGTGTAATAAGTAGAGTATAATACAATACAGTAATAAGTATAGTAATAAGTAGAGTAGTGTAATAAGTAGAGTAGTGTAATAAGTAGAGTAGTGTAATAAGTAGAGTAGTGTAATAAGTAGAGTAGTGTAATAAGTAGAGTAGTGTAATAAGTAGAGTATAATACAGCACAGTAATAAGTATAGTAATAAGTAGAGTAGTGTAATAAGTAGAGTAGTGTAATAAGTAGAGTAGTGTAACAAGTAGAGTAGTGTAATAAGTAGAGTATAATACAGTACAGTAATAAGTATAGTAACAAGTAGAGTAGTGTAATAAGTAGAGTAGTGTAATAAGTAGAGTATAATACAATACAGTAATAAGTATAGTAATAAGTAGAGTAGTGTAATAAGTAGAGTAGTGTAATAAGTAGAGTAGTGTAATAAGTAGAGTATAATACAATACAGTAATAAGTATAGTAATAATACAGTAGTGTAATAAGTAGAGTAGTGTAATAAGTAGAGTAGTGTAATAAGTATAGTAATAAGTAGAGTAGTGTAATAAGTAGAGTAGTGTAATAAGTATAGTAATAAGTAGAGTAGTGTAATAAGTAGAGTAGTGTAAGAAGTATAGTAATAAGTAGAGTAGTGTAATAAGTAGAGTAGTGTAAGAAGTATAGTAATAAGTAGAGTAGTGTAATAAGTAGAGTAGTGTAAGAAGTATAGTAATAAGTAGAGTAGTGTAATAAGTATAGTAATAAGTAGTGTAATAAGTAGAGTATAGTAACAAGTAGAGTAGTGTAATAAGTAGAGTAGTGTAATAAGTAGAGTATAGTAACAAGTAGAGTAGTGTAATAAGTAGAGTAGTGTAATAAGTATAGTAATAAGTACAGTAGTGTAATAAGTAGAGTATAGTAACAAGTAGAGTAGTGTAATAAGTAGAGTAGTGTAATAAGTACAGTATAGTAACAAGTAGAGTAGTGTAATAAGTAGAGTAGTGTAATAAGTAGAGTATAGTAACAAGTAGAGTAGTGTAATAAGTAGAGTAGTGTAATAAGTATAGTAATAAGTAGAGTAGTGTAATAAGTAGAGTATAGTAACAAGTAGAGTAGTGTAATAAGTAGAGTAGTGTAATAAGTAGAGTAGTGTAATAAGTGGAGTAGTGTAATAAGTAGAGTATAGTAACAAGTAGAGTAGTGTAATAAGTACAGTAATAAGTATAGTAATAAGTAGAGTAGTGTAATAAGTAGAGTAGTGTAATAAGTAGAGTGTAGTAATAAGTAGAGTAGTGTAATAAGTAGTGTGTGTGAAAAGTGCCTAACAGAGAGTGTGTGGTGGCACACAGGTGCATCATCACAGGCATGGCGTCGGGCAGCATCGTATAAGTATAGTAATAAGTAGAGTATAGTAACAAGTAGAGTAGTGTAATAAGTACAGTAGTGTAATAAGTAGAGTAGTGTAACAAGTAGAGTAGTGTAATAAGTAGAGTAGTGTAATAAGTAGAGTATAATACAGTACAGTAATAAGTATAGTAATAAGTAGAGTAGTGTAATAAGTAGAGTAGTGTAACAAGTAGAGTAGTGTAACAAGTAGAGTATAATACAGTACAGTAATAAGTATAGTAATAAGTAGAGTAGTGTAATAAGTAGAGTAGTGTAACAAGTAGAGTAGTGTAATAAGTACAGTAGTGTAATAAGTACAGTAGTGTAACAAGTAGAGTATAATACAGTACAGTAATAAGTATAGTAATAAGTAGAGTAGTGTAATAAGTAGAGTAGTGTAACAAGTAGAGTAGTGTAATAAGTAGAGTAGTGTAATAAGTAGAGTATAATACAGTACAGTAATAAGTATAGTAATAATACAGTAGTGTAATAAGTAGAGTAGTGTAATAAGTATAGTATAATACAGTACAGTATAGTAATAAGTAGAGTAGTGTAATAAGTAGAGTAATAAGTAGAGTAGTGTAATAAGTAGAGTAGTGTACTAAGTAGAGTAGTGTAATAAGTAGAGTAGTGTAATAAGTATAGTAATAAGTAGAGTAGTGTAATAAGTAGAGTAGTGTAATAAGTAGAGTAGTGTAATAAGTATAGTAATAAGTAGAGTAGTGTAATAAGTAGAGTAGTGTAATAAGTATAGTAATAAGTAGAGTAGTGTAATAAGTAGAGTAGTGTAAGAAGTAGAGTAGTGTAAGAAGTATAGTAGTAAGTAGAGTAGTGTAATAAGTATAGTAATAAGTAGAGTAGTGTAATAAGTAGAGTATAGTAACAAGTAGAGTAGTGTAATAAGTAGAGTAGTGTAATAAGTAGAGTAGTGTAATAAGTAGAGTAGTGTAATAAGTATAGTAATAAGTACAGTAGTGTAATAAGTAGAGTATAGTAACAAGTAGAGTAGTGTAATAAGTAGTGTGTGTGAAAAGTGCCTAACAGAGTGTGTGTGTGTGTGTGTGTGTGTGTGTGGCGGCACACAGGTGCATCATCACAGGCATGGCGTCAGGCAGCATTGTATAAGTATAGTAATAAGTAGTGTAATAAGTAGAGTAGTGTAATAAGTATAGTAATAAGTACAGTAGTGTAATAAGTAGAGTATAGTAACAAGTAGAGTAGTGTAATAAGTAGTGTGTGTGAAAAGTGCCTAACAGAGTGTGTGTGTGTGTGTGTGTGTGTGGTGGCACACAGGTGCATCA
>NC_084752.1:42941312-42953812 GCF_033978785.1 Entelurus aequoreus | reverse complement strand
AAGAAAGAGACGCGGAAGTTATCAACAACAAGATCAAGTGTTAGTGCATAAAATATTGAGAGATTTGAGGGCTACATGTATTGTTTTAGTACAACAAATGAGAGTTTAAACAGAGAAGGGGGAGGTGGCAAAATAACCTAATAAGGAAAGTAATACCAAGATTACGGGTAAATAATACTGGAATGTCCGGCAAAAAACCCCAAAAGAAAGCAGACTGACCCCTAGTAGCCTGGTCCTTGTAAGTTGTAGCCTTATGAAGGCGCAGTACAGCAGGCGAATAATGTACAATATATATGTCTTTGTATTGAAAAGTCTTGCAGACAGCATTTTGCAACTGTCTTGAAAAGTTGATTAAATGGCAACATGAAAATTATAGGGTTTATTGGTTTTTAAAAACCCAACTGTTAAGTGCAAATTTCAACGAAACCGGTTTTCGAAAATAGCTAGCTAGGCTATAGACTATATAGTATATACCGCATGTTATTTTTGTACAACAACAACTTCAGCTGTCGAACGTTATAAGGTACAAATTCAACAAGTACAACATTAGCACGGACGGTATAGCCAAGTTGTGGTTAAGAAAGTGGATTTTTGTTCCTTATATTTACCAGAAATGAAGTGATCCGAACACACGACCCGGGACTTTGGGGGACTCCAGTGAGAACCGTCCTCGTTTTCCCGGTGTAAAGCTGCGAGCCATTTGTCTCGTCTTTGTGGGCTTTTATCACGCTTTGGCAGAACAAAATACGACCTTTGTTTTCCCTGTTTCCAGTTGTGGTTAGCACAACCAAAAACAACACAGTTTTTCGGCCTTTTGGAGGCAGAATGACGGGTTTAACCAGCGTAGGTCGACAGGTTAAAGAGTAATGGCAACGGTTTGTTTTCAACGCCAGTCTGGTTGCTATGGCTCGAAGAACCCGTACGTAGCTCAGTTGCCCGGATGTCGGCCCTCACCTAAAGGTCATATTTATGCTGCTAATAGTTATTTTGGCATTTTATTGAATATTGTGATTCTGACATGTATTGATTTATATTGTACAATATTGAGGAACGAACCAGAACATATTCTGGATACTTTATAATAGGCGAGGGCGGACCTACGTCACTTCCGCCTACCAATCCCCTAGCAACCGGTCGCCATATTGAATTCGTTGAAAACAAACCAGCTCACAGCGAACACAGCGTTGACAGAAAAAGCATTTAACGAGGTTTCACGGCATTTTAAACTGTTCTAAATGGCGTATGATTATGTAAATAGTCTTTCCAGTGAGGCTAGGTTAAGATACGAGTTGATTAAATGGCAACATGAAAATTATAGGGTTTATTGGTTTTTAAAAACCCAACTGTTAAGTGCAAATTTAAACGAAACCGGTTTTCGAAAATAGCCTATACAGGCTATAGACCAGGGGTCACCAACGCGGTGCCCGCGGGCACCAGGTAGCCCGTAAGGACCAGATGAGTAGCCCGCTGGCCTGTTTAAAAATAGCTCAAATAGCAGCACTTACCAGTGAGCTGCCTCTATATAAAGACTCGGTCTTTACTTGTTTAAATAAATTCATTAATTTTTTTACTTTGCTTCTTATAACTTTCAGAAAGACAATATTAGAGAAAAAATACAACCTTAAAAATGATTTTAGGATTTTTAAACACATATACCTTTTTACCTTTTAAATTCCTTCCTCTTCTTTCCTGACAATTTAAATCAATGTTCAAGTAAAAAAAATGTTTTATTGTAAAGAATAATAAATAAATTTTAATTTAATTCTTTATTTTAGCTTCTGTTTTTTCGACGAAGAATATTTGTGAAATATTTCTTCAAACTTATTATGATTAAAATTCAAAAAAATTATTCTGTCAAATCTAGAAAATCTGTAGAATCAAATTTAAATCTTATTTCAAAGTCTTTTGAATTTCTTTTAAAAATTTTGTTCTGGAAAATCTAAAAGAAATAATGATTTGTCTTTGTTAGAAATATAGCTTGGTCCAATTTGTTATATATTCTAACAAAGTGTAGATTGGATTTTAACCTATTTAAAACATGTCATCAAAATTCTCAAATTAATTTTAATCAGGAAAAATTACTAATGATGTTCCATAAATTATTTTTTAAATTTTTTCAAACAGATTCGAATTAGCTAGTTTTTCTTTTCTTTTTTTCGGTTGAATTTTGAATTTTAAAGAGTCCAAATTGAAGATAAACTATGTTTCAAAATTTAATTGTCATTTTTTTTGTGTTTTCTCCTCTTTTTAAACCGTTCAATTAAGTGTAAATATCATTAATTATTAATAATAACATAGAGTTAAAGGTAAATTGAGCAAATTGGCTCTTTCTGGCAATTTATTTAAGTGTGTATCAAACTGGTAGCCCTTCGCATTAATCAGTACCCAAGAAGTAGCTCTTGCTTTCAAAAAGGTTGGTGACCCCTGCTATAGACTATATAGTATATACCGCATGTTATTTTTGTACAACAACAACTTCAGCTGTCGAACGTTATAAGGTACAAATTCAACAAGTACAACGTTAGCACGGACGGTATAGCCAAGTTGTGGTTAAGAAGGTGGATTTTTGTTCCTTATATTTACCAGAAACGAAGTGATCCGAACACACGAGCCGGGACTTTGGGGAACTCCAGTGAGAACCGTCCTCGTTTTCCCGGTGTAAAGCTGCGAGCCATTTGTCTCGTCTCTGTGGGCTTTTATCACGCTTTGGCAGAACAAAATGCGACCTTTGTTTTCCCTGTTTCCAGTTGTGGTTAGCACAACCAAAAACAACAAAGTTTTTCGGCATTTTGGAGGCAGAATGACAGGTTTAATCAGCGTAGGTCGACAGGTTAAAGAGTAATGGCAACGGTTTGTTTTCAACGCCAGTCTGGTTGCTATGGCTCGAAGAACCCGTATGTAGCTCAGTTGCCCGGATGTCGGCCCTCACCTATAGGTCATATTTATGCTGCTAATAGTTATTTTGGCATTTTATTGAATATTGTGATTCTGACATGTATTGATTTATATTGTACAATATTGAGGAACGAACTAGAACATATTCTGGATACTTTATAATAGGCGAGGGTGGACCTACGTCACTTGCGCCTACCAATCCCCTAGCAACCGGTCGCCATATTGAATCCGTTGAAAACAAACCAGCTCACAGCAAACACAGCATTGACAGAAAAAGCATTTAACTAAGGCTGCAGCTAACGATTATTTTTCTATCGATTAATCTATAGATTATTTTTTCGATTAATCGGTTAATCTATAGATTATTTTTTCCGTTTAATCTATAGATTATTTTTCCTTTTACCGATTTTTTTATTCAAATGAAGATGAAAAAATAAATGTAGGCCCGTTTTTTCAAAAGGCACGGCTTTTATTTACAAAAAAAAAGAAGTATGGCCACTCAGTCAACATTGACAACAACATGACTAAATATTCTGTCAAATGTAAACATTTAAAACTTTTAACATTTAACAAAATTAAAAGTAGCTTATTTGCCTATTCACCTACCTAGGTTCCATTCTAGAGGCTAACCTTTCCTGTGATAAAATGGCAACCAAGGTAATCAAAAAGGTTAACCAACGAACGAGATTTCTCTACAGAATTTCCTCTCTGGTCAACAAAAGCACCTTGAGGATTCTGGCGGGAACTCTCGTTCAACCCTTTTTCGATTACGCATGCACCTCCTGGTACCCTAGCACCTCCAAAACCCTCAAATCTAAACTCCAAACATCTCAGAACAAGCTAGTCAGGTTACTTCTAGACCTCCACCCCAGATCCCACCTCACTCCTACCCACTTCTCTAAAGTGGGCTGGCTCAAGGTGGAGGACAGAGTTAAACAACTTGCACTGAGCCTAGTCTATAAAATCCGCTACACCTCCCTGATACCGAAGTACATGTCAAACTACTTCCTTAACGTAAATGACCGCCATAACCACAACACCAGGGGGTGCTCCACTAACCACGTTAAACCCAGATTCCGAACTAACAAAGGTCTTAACTCATTCTCTTTCTATGCCACATCAATGTGGAATGCGCTCCCAACAGGTATAAAAGAAAGGGCATCTCTATCCTCCTTCAAAACCGCTATAAAAGTTCACCTCCAGGCAGCTACAACCCTAAACTAACACCCTCCCCGGATTGCTAATAATCAAATGTAAACAATCAAATGCAGATTCTTTTTCTTATGCCTTCTGATCTCTCTCTCTCTCTCTCTCTCTCTCTCTCTCTCTCTCTCTCTCTATGTCCACTACTTGATGTCCATATCCCCACCCCCCCACCCCACCCCCCCTCCACACTCCTGATTGTAAATAATGTAAATAATTCAATGTGATTATCTTGTGTGATGACTGTATTATGATGATAGTATATATGATAGTATATATCTGTATCATGAATCAATTTAAGTGGACCCCGACTTAAACAAGTTGAAAAACTTATTCGGGTGTTACCATTTAGTGGTCAATTGTACGGAATATGTACTTCACTGTGCAACCTACTAATAAAAGTCTCAATCAATCAATCAATTGCTTTTTAATGTGCAAATATAAAAGTCAACATCCAGTGCAAATCTTAATATTCTGCAATAGTATAAGCATTTCAAAAGAAAAAGTATTGCTTATTTTGCTTTAAAATGTGCAAAAATAAAGATAAACATCCAATACAAAAAAGTGCAAAACGAAATATTCTGTAACAACAGTGTAAACATTTCAACAAAAGTGAAAGTATTGCTTATTTGCTAAAATGTGCAAAAATAAAGATAAACATCCAATACAAAAAAGTGCCAATCTAAATATTCTGGAGCACTGTAAACATTAAGTATTGCTTTTAAAATGTGCAAAATAAACATCCAGTCCAACACAGTACACAATAACCAATTCTACTCATTCCAGTGAGTGACTAACAGTTGTAATGAAGAAAGGTTAGCATGTGTACATGTTTGGTTCTTTTCTTCTTTACAATATTCCCAGCAGCTGAAAATAGGCGCTCAGAAGGGGTCGATGTGGCTGGAACTGAGAGCTAATTAGCCTTCACCTCAAGCCAGGACTGCGAGTGAGCTGAGCTGCAGTTGAAGTTTCTAGAAGGTCAACGGGCTCATAGTGATGTTACTAGTAGTTGACTGGGAGGTGTTTATTATCATTTGGGGAGAGTCCGCTGCCTGATGCTCACCTGCTAAACACCTATCTGCTCCACGCTGAAGCGCTGACTACATGCGCTCTGAATACACACTGCTGATTGGCTGATAATGCTTCGTGTGTACCAATCAGATGGTTGTGTGGGTGGGACAATGCTGCGTGTGTACCAATCGAATGGTTGTGTGGGTGGGACAATGCTGCGTGTGTACCAATCAGATGGTTGTGTGGGTGGGACAATGCTGCGTGTGTACCAATCAGATGGTTGTATGGGTGGGACAATGCTGCGTGCTGAGACAGAGGCAGAAGAGCGAAGCAGCTTGTTAAGACTTTAGCAGCTAAAGTTAGCTTTAGCTTACAAACTCGTTCGGTACACCCCCGTGCCGAACCGAAAGCCCCGTACCGAAACGGTTCAATACAAAACACGTACCGTTACACCCCTAGCAGATACAAATGACACATTCATGTTTTTGTGTAATGATGACAACGTATGCTCGCACGGACGATTGACTAGTTGATGGTTTTCTTTTCAAATGTTCGTTCATAGCCGTTGTGCTGCTATGATAGGCCATTTACGCTCGACACAGTGTGCATACAACAACATTATTAGGCCGTTTATTGAAATACTCCCACACTTTTGACCACTTTTGGCATGCTTTTCCCCCTCGCTCGCACCGCTCGCATCGTCTGCTTTGATCGTCTGCTTTGCGGTCCGCCATGACGGTAGTGTGACGTAAATATGCGACGCGTCGACGCACAAAAACGGCGTCGACGTATTTACGTAACCGATGACGTCGACTACGTCGACGCGTCGTTTCAGCCTTACATTTAACGAGGTTTCACGGCATTGACATGAAAATTATAGGGTTTATTGGTTTTTAAAAACCCAACTGTTAAGTGCAAATTTCAACGAAACCGGTTTTCGAAAATAGCCTATACAGGCTATAGAGCAGGGGTCACCAACGCAGTGCCCACGGGCACCAGGTAGCCCGTAAGGACCAGATGAGTAGCCCGCTGGCCTGTTCTAAAAATAGCTCAAATAGCAGCACTTACCAGTGAGCTGCCTCTATTTTTTAAATGTTATTTATTTACTAGCAAGCTGGTCTCGCTTTGCCCGACATTTTTAATTCTAAGAGAGACAAAACTCAAATAGAATTTGAAAATCCAAGAAAATATTTTAAAGACTTGGTCTTTACTTGTTTAAATAAATTCATTAATTGTTTTACTTTGCTTCTTATAACTTTCAGAAAGACAATTTTAGAGAAAAAATACAACCTTAAAAATTATTTTAGGATTTTTAAACACATATACCTTTTTACCTTTCAAATTCCTTCCTCTTCTTTCCTGACAATTTAAATCAATGTTCAAGTAAAAAAAAAATTTATTGTAAAGAATAATAAATAAATTTTAATTTAATTCTTCATTTTAGCTTCTGTTTTTTCGACGAAGAATATTTGTGAAATATTTCTTCAAACTTATTATGATTAAAATTCAAAAAAATTATTCTGGCAAATCTAGAAAATCTGTAGAATCAAATTTAAATCTTATTTCAAAGTCTTTTGAATTTCTTTTAAAATTTTTGTTCTGGAAAATCTAAAAGAAATAATGATTTGTCTTTGTTAGAAATAGAGCTTGGTCCAATTTGTTATATATTCTAACAAAGTGTAGATTGGATTTTAAGCTATTTAAAACATGTCATCAAAATTCTAAAATTAATTTTAATCAGGAAAAATGACTAATGATGTTCCATAAATTATTTTTTTTATTTTTTCAAAAAGATTCGAATTAGCTAGTTTTTGTTTTCTTTTTTTCGGTTGAATTTTGAATTTTAAAGAGTCGAAATTGAAGATAAACTATGTTTCAAAATTTAATTGTCATTTTTTTCGTGTTTTCTCCTCTTTTAAACCGTTCAATTAAGTGTAAATATCATTAATTATTAATAATAACATAGAGTTAAAGGTAAATTGAGCAAATTGGCTATTTCTGGCAATTTATTTAAGTGTGTATCAAACTGGTAGCCCTTCGCATTAATCACTACCCAAGAAGTAGCTCTCGGTTTCAAAAAGGTTGGTGACCCCTGATATAGACTATATAGTATATACCGCATGTTATTTTTGTACAACAACAACTTCAGCTGTCGAACGTTATAAGGTACAAATTCAACAAGTACAACGTTAGCACGGACGGTATAGCCAAGTTGTGGTTAAGAAGGTGGATTTTTGTTCCTTATATTTACCAGAAACGAAGTGATCCGAACACATGAGCCGGGACTTTGGGGGACTCCAGTGAGAACCGTCCTCGTTTTCCCGGTGTAAAGCTGCGAGCCATTTGTCTCGTCTCTGTGGGCTTTTATCACGCTTTGGCAGAACAAAATACGACCTTTGTTTTCCCTGTTTCCAGTTGTGGTTAGCACAACCAAAAACAACACCGTTTTTCAGCATTTTGGAGGCAGAATGACGGGTTTAACCAGCGTAGGTCGACAGGTTAAAGAGTAATGGCAACGGTTTGTTTTCAACGCCAGTCTGGTTGCTATGGCTCGAAGAACCCGTATGTCGCTCAGTTGCCCGGATGTCGGCCCTCACCTATACAATTAGTGTTATTTAAAGAAGATATTTTGTGTACACATGGATTTATAAGAATGTTCCTGGCTCTTACACAGGCCAGGCTTCTTTTTTTTTGATGGCGAGCTAAAGAAAGAAGAATCTAGTCCAAGGACTGTTCTTGGAAGATTCCAGCCAGGAACCCCACCACCTGTTCTGTCTGGGCGGGTAGGAGGCTCTCGAGCCGACCCTTTACATTTTATCCCCCCATCTTTAACCTGCAGTACATGGACTGTACTGCCATCCTTTTTTTTCCAAGAACTCTAAGTCTGAACTGAGATTTATTCAGATCCAGAGACATTAATTAATGAAATTTGAATTGTGTATATATGTATATAGTCACTGTTGTTTTCCAGATTACTTTCCTGTTGAATGGCCATTCAACGTATTGTGTGTATAGCCATTTGTCTCGTCTCTGTGGGCTTTTATCACGCTTTGGCAGAACAAAATACGACCTTTGTCTTCCCTGTTTCCAGTTGTGGTTAGCACAACCAAAAACAACACAGTATTTCTGCATTTTGGAGGCAGAATGACAGGTTTAATCAGCGTAGGCCGACAGGTTAAAGAGTAAAAACCCAACTGTTAAGTGCAAATTTCAACGAAACCGGTTTTCGAAAATAGCCTATACAGGCTACAGACTATATAGTATATACCACATGTTATTTTTGTACAACAACAACTTTAGCTGTCGAACGTTATAAGGTACAAATTCAACAAGTACAACATTAGCACGGACGGTATAGCCAAGTTGTGGTTAAGAAGGTGGATTTATATATATCTGCTGTGCCTCACAAATTGTTTAATACACGGTGTTAACCTACCTGCAATTTGAGCTTTGCCTTCTCTCTCCAAGTCGAAACCCTAGTCTTTTGTTCCTAGTCCATAAAACCCCATATTTATTGCATTGATTGTAGCACAGATTGGTTACATAGGCAACCCCGGGTAATGTATATCATTCACCTAGGCAACCCCGGGTAATGTATATCATTCACCTAGGCAACCCCGGGTAATGTATATCATTCACCTAGGCAACCCCGGGTAATGTATATCATTCACCTAGGCAACCCCGGGTAATGTATATCATTCACCTAGGCAACCCCGGGTAATGTATATCATTCACCTAGGCAACCCCCGGGTAATGTATATCATTCACCTAGGCAACCCCGGGTAATGTATATCATTCACCTAGGCAACCCCCGGGTAATGTATATCATTCACCTAGGCAACCCCGGGTAATGTATATCATTCACCTAGGCAACCCCCGGGTAATGTATATCATTCACCTAGGCAACCCCGGGTAATGTATATCATTCACCTAGGCAACCCCGGGTAATGTATATCATTCACCTAGGTTGTGTGCATGTAGCGTGCTTAGTCTGGAGGCGTAAATACACACGGTGTTTTGTGTAACTGTTGTTTGATAAGGAAGTGTTGATGTATATTCTTTGCTTGGTCTGATCAATGTTGTAGCAGTTTGCTTCATCAGGAGTGTAGAAAATAATCAGTGACACACACACACACACACACACACACACACACACACTCACACACACGGCTGTCCACTTCAGTGGTGTAGACTTTACTCAAGCAACTGCGCATGCTCCGTACATACATACAAAACTACGGATGCCCATAAGGGACATCCACTACAAGGAGGGTGAAGTCGCTCAACTTAAAGTGTTGGATTGAAGTGTGTTGGATCATTGGCTGCGGGTGAGGAAACCTGGCATTTTTCTACCAGTAGACAGCGTTTAAGATTTGAGTGTTTCTCTGCTAAATTAATCATATATTTATATTGGATATGGATTTTAAATATGTATCTAATATATGTGGTTAATTGGTATATACACATATATGTATATATACGTGTGTATACATACATATATGTGTATATACATATATGTATATACACATATATGTATATACATGTATATACACAAATGTATACACATGTATATACACACATATATACATATATATGTATATATGTATGTATGTGTGCATATATATATATATATATATATATACACTACCGTTCACCCAAACAATTTTGTGGAATAGCCTTCATTTCTAAGAACAAGAATAGACTGTCGAGTTTCAGATGAAAGTTCTCTTTTTCTGGCCATTTTGAGCGTTTAATTGACCCCACAAATGTGATGCTCCAGAAACTCAATCTGCTCAAAGGAAGGTCAGTTTTTGTAGCTTCTGTAACGAGCTCAACTGTTTTCAGATGTGTGAACATGATTGCACAAGGGTTTTCTAATCATCAATTAGCCTTCTGAGCAAACACATTGTACCATTAGAACACTGGAGTGATAGTTGCTGGAAATGGGCCTCTATACACCTATGTAGATATTGCACCAAAAAGCAGACATTTGCAGCTAGAATAGTCATTTACCACATTAGCAATGTATAGAGTGTATTTCTTTAAAGTTAAGACTAGTTTAAAGTTATCTTCATTGAAAAGTACAGTGCTTTTCCTTCAAAAATAAGGACATTTCAATGTGACCCCAAACTTTTGAACGGTGGTGTACATGTATGTATACATTCATACATACATGTTTGTATACATGTATGTATGTATGTATGTATACATGTATGTATGTATGTATGTATACATGTATGTATGTATACATGTATGTATGTATGTATACATGTATGTATGTATGTATGTATGTATGTATGTATGTATGTATGTATGTATGTATGTATGTATGTATGTATGTATGTATACATGTATGTATGTATACATGTATGTATGTATGTATACATGTATGTATGTATACATGTATGTATGTATACATGTATGTATGTATGTATACATGCATGTATGTATGTATACATGTATGTATGTATGTATACATGTATGTATGTATGTATGTATACATGTATGTATGTATACATGTATGTATGTATGTATGTATGTATACATGTATGTATGTATGTATGTATGTATGTATACATGTATGTATGTATGTATACATGTATGTATGTATGTATACATGTATGTATGTATGTATACATGTATGTATGTATGTATACATGTATACATGTATACATGTATGTATAACTTTATGTATGTATGTATGTATACATGTATGTATACCTGTATGTATAACTGTATGTATGTATACATGTATGTATACATGTATGTATAACTGTATGTATGTATGTATACATGTATGTATAACTGTATGTATGTATGTATACATGTATGTATAACTGTATGTATGTATACATGTATGTATGTATGTATACATGTATGTATAACTGTATGTATACATGTATACATGTATGTATAACTTTATGTATGTATGTATGTATGTATACATGTATGTATACCTGTATGTATAACTGTATGTATGTATACATGTATGTATATATGTATGTATACATGTATGTATACATGTATGTATAACTGTATGTATGTATGTATACATGTATGTATAACTGTATGTATGTATACATGTATGTATGTATGTATGTATGCATACATACATACATGTATGTATGAATGTATGTATGTATACATACATACATGTATGTATGAATGTATGTATGTATACATACATACATGTATGTATGAATGTATGTATGTATACATACATGTATGTATGAATGTATGTATGTATGAATGTATACATGTATGTATGAATGTATACATGTATACATGTATGTATGAATGTATACATACGTACATACATGTATACATACAAACATACATGTATACTGCTGGCTCCACTATGAACTGGACTCTCGCTGATGTCTTGGATCCACTGTGGACTGGACTTTCACAATATTATGTCAGATCCACTCGACATCCATTGCTTTCGGTCTCCCCTAGAGGGGGGGGGGTGGGTCCTCTCCAAGGTTTCTCATAGTCATTCACATCGACGTCCCACTGGGGTGAGTTTTTCCTTGCCCGTATGTGGGCTCTGTACCGAGGATGTCGTTGTGGCTTGTGCAGCCCTTTGAGACACTTGTGATTTAGGGCTATATAAGTAAACATTGATTGATGTATACATACATACATACATATATGTATACATACATGCATACATACATACATACATGTATGTATACATGTATACATACATGTATACATACATGTATGTATACATACATACATACATACATACAATACATACATACATACGTATGTATGTATGTATGTATGTATGTATACATACGTATGTATGTATGTATACATACATATGTATGTATACATGTATGTATACATACATGTATGTATGTATACATACATGTATGTATGTATACATACATGTATGTATGTATACATACATGTTTGTATGTATACATACATGTATGTATGTATACATACATGTATGTATGTATACATACATGTATGTATGTATACATACATGTTTGTATGTATACATACATGTATGTATGTATACATACATGTATGTATGTATACATACATGTATGTATGTATACATACATGTATGTATGTATACATACATGTATGTATACATACATGTATGTATGTATACATACATGTATGTATGTATACATACATGTATGTATACATACATGTATGTATGTATACATACATGTATGTATGTATACATACATGTATGTATGTATACATACATGTATGTATGTATACATACATGTATGTATGTATACATACATGTTTGTATGTATACATACATGTTTGTATGTATACATACATGTTTGTATGTATACATACATGTTTGTATGTATACATACATGTATGTATGTATACATACATGTTTGTATGTATACATACAT
>NC_084752.1:42901729-42931729 GCF_033978785.1 Entelurus aequoreus | reverse complement strand
TACCTAATTAATGAATTGGAAAGAAAATGTTATGACAGTAGCGTATGTGTGTGGCCGTGAGGTGAGTGACGTCAGTGAGTGTGTGGGCGAGAGAAGAGAGGGAGCGGTAGCGTGAGTGCCGGCGGGGACTAGTTTGTTTTGTATTATTTTGTTGTTTATTGTCAAAATATACACTCCCATTGTCCACTTAAATATTTCCAAGATATTTCTTTATTCTTAGAAAACGGATTCCCTTCCGTGATTGGTTATTTCTATGGACACAGAAATGACGTCACCTAAAATTGCGTTTACGGCACATAGTAATGTCGTAATTCAGCTCTGAGTGTGACACTTAAGATTCAGTCCTACACTTCGCTGAAAGTGTGAGTAAGACGCTTGATAACTAACTTTTAAGTGCAGCTTTCAGCCAAGAATTTATTTACTCTTAAGTCAACTCTTAGCAGACTTCTTAGGAGTAATTCTGAGAAGCTTGATAAGTACGGCCCCAGAAAAGTAAGTAGACATACGGTTGGATATGTTAAAGGAATTAGTCTACGTTACCTAGGCTATACCAAATACGCCCATGTCTAACCTATATTGAGTTCGGTCAGCTGAATAATTGTGATGGTTACGTGTTGTTTGGGCGCACTACAATGCAAAGAAATTAAGGCAATTGCGTTGTTTATTGTGTTTTTTTCTATTCGGAATATACTACTGCGTGTTAATTATTTGGCCTCGCTTTCAAGTGAAGCGCATCTCCGATTGGCTACAATGTAAGGCTATTTAGCCTGCTTTGTTTGTCTATTTTCATCATCATCATCATCATCATCATTTTTATTTATCTCCTTCATTGATGTGCATCTTTGATAGACAATTATACCACAATTATTCAGTTACACCGTTACACACCAATGCCTGAGAAGGAGCAGGATGAAGAAAAATCTTATATTTTCCTGCCCCCTTCACATAATACATAGTCTTACTTAATGATATGTGAACCAACAATTACATCCAAATATAACGAAAACAAAACAAAACAAAACAAAACAAAAAAAACACAAGTGCAAAACTTCATGAAGTACAAACCGAACAAAAATACAAAAGAAGTAATATACAGGTACACCTCACAGGATGATACAAAACAGATACAAAACCAGGCAAAAAACAAGTAAATTAATAATTATAAAGCAAAATGTAAACACTTATGGCTGTCCATATGATTTTATTGTTCTGTCTTTATATATTTTTTTCAATTTGAATATATTTTTACAATCTTTTATCTCATTATAAAGAGAATTCCATAGTTTAACCCCCACCACTGATATACACATTTGTTTTAAAGTTGTCCTTGAATACTGATGTTGGAAATGACCTTTTCTTCTATGCTCTTCATTCTCAGAAGTGATGACAAACATTTTTTGTAAATTTGCTGGTAATGTTTTGCTTTTAGCCTTAAACATGACACATAATGTCTGTAACTTTACTAGCTCCTGTAATTTCAATAAACCTGAATTAATGAATAATATGTTAGTGTGTTCTAAGTAATCTACTTTATGAATAATCCTTATAGCTCTTTTCTGTAGTTGATACAATGCCTTTATGTTACTCTTATATGTGTTCCCCCACACTTCCACACAGTAGTTGATATATGGCAATATAAGTGCACAATACAATATACGCATTGCCCTATAATCTAACACATATTTTACCTTATTTAATATAAAAATACTCTTAGACATCTTTTTCCGCAGATGTGCAATATGAGATTTCCATGTCAGACCGTCATCCAGTATCACTCCTAAAAATCTAAGTTCAGAAACCCTTTCAATATCTATTCCATTTATTGACAATTTGATCGTTTCCTCCCTTTTCCTCTTACAAAAAATCATGAACTTTGTTTTTTCTACATTTAATGATAATTTATTGGCATCAAACCATCTCTTAAGTTTAATCATTTATTTTATTTATTTATTATCATTTTCATTATAATTCAAGTTTGATGATAAAGTGCAGTCTGATGGGTTTGATTTCCCCCCTTCAGCTATTTGCCTTGGCCAATAAGTTGCAGGTAATGTATTATTATTATGTATTTAATTCATTTTTGTTTAAATAGGGATGACATACATATGTTATTGTATAATTTAAGTTTGTGCGCGTGATTGACAGCCTAAGGCTTATGAGGCACATTTTTTAAAAATTTTTTATTTCAACTTAAAATTGTATGAGCCTATACCTACAACATAGGCTATGTCTTTATCTTTATTTCCCTGCCTGTCGTTGACAATGGAGATTGTCTGATATTTTGTCATGGCTGCAGATCAATCAATAAAGGTTTATCTTTGTCGCAAAATTGTTCACTGTTTCACCGTGCACCCCGCCCTCGTCCCTATGTGAGCATTAGAACGCTAACAAGTTAATAGTCATTGAAATACATTCAGAACATTTTTTTTACCTAACGAAAATATAGGCCTAGTCTTTCTAAAACATTTTTTTAACTTCTTAAAAGCATCGTTCTGCTTGCTGCAACTGCGCACACAAAGTGTGAGGAGCTGATCTGAGGGCATTGGCAACAATGGTCAACACTTTCTTAATGGAAATGACAATAATATTATAATAATGATAAATAATATTATCAGGCATTAATATCTCTTAGCCTCTAATGCGTGGCCAAGAGATATTCATGCGTGGCATGCATTGAATGTCTCTGCTGCATTGGCTCAGTCTCCTTTCTTTAACAGGCAAAAGCTTTCTAACCTCACTAATGCCTTGCATCGTCTATATTAGATATATAACAACGGGCCGGTGGCGGGCGGGTGTGGTTTTGATACAATGTTGGTTCGGGTGGATGGCGGGTGGATGACGACTTTTGTGATGCGGTTGCGGATGAAATAATTGCCTATCCGCGCATCTCTAATATATAGACATATATATATATATATATATATATATACACAGACAAATATATTAAAGTTAAAGTACCAATATTGTCACACACACACTAAGTGTGGTGAAATTTGTCCTCTGCATTTGACCCATCCCCTTGTTCACCCCCTGGGAGGTGAGGGGAGCAGTGAGCAGCAGCGGTGCATATATACAGTATATACACACATATACATATATATAAATAAATAACGGATCCATGATGGCAAGGCAACAGCACCACAAACTCTTGTTTAAGAGACACCATCTTGTTTCTATGTCCTTACACTACTAACCCTTTGCCTTTGTCTGTGCGACTCTCGATGACCACGCCCTCCACCGGGCCATCAGGCTCCGCCTTCAGCTCCAGCACCTCTGCCAGGGCCACCGTGGCCTCCACCAGAGCCTGCAGGTTGTCCCCCTGGCGACGAGCAGAGTGGGAGGTGGTGACTACCGTCAGCACGAGCTACAGGTGTCCATACCTTGAGGGCGGAGACGTGGATGGCCTGAACGTCTCCTCCCAATTCCTCGCAGACCACATCGTGAGCCAGGAGTTCCAGTTTGACCCTCTGAGGGTCGGCCTGAGGTTTGTCGCACTTGTTGACCGCCACGATGATGGGAACTGCAACACACAAGGATGCTAACGCCGCCAGTCAGCAGCTGTGGTGCGTACCTTACCTGCGGCTTGCTTGGCGTGCTGGATGGATTCCACCGTCTGTTTCATCACGCCGTCGTCGGCCGCCACCACCAGGATGACCATGTCTGTGGCGTGGGCTCCACGCGCCCTCATGGCGGAGAAGGCGGCATGGCCGGGCGTGTCCAGGAAGGTGATGCTCTCACCTGTGGGCAACTCCACTGCAAGACAAAAACAAGGTGGGTGCCTCCACCAGTGTGGGCGGTTCTGAGTCCGATACCTCGGAAGGCTCCGATGTGCTGCGTGATGCCGCCGGCCTCCTTGGCGGCAATCTGGCTTTTCCTCAGACTATCCAGCAGCGTGGTCTTGCCGTGGTCCACGTGACCCATGATCGTCACCACTGGGGGGCGCTGCACCATTCTGCTCTGGTCCGCCGGAGGTCTGCGGGGGTCAGAGGTCAGCTGTTAGAACAGTTTGATGATGTCGTAGCCTGATCAAACTGTCAGGTACCGTGGCACGGCGTCTCTGTCCTCTCTTTCTTGACTCTCGCTCAGTTTGGCCCATCGGAACTTCATTCCTGAGCGCGTCACCACCTCTTTGATCCACCTCTCGTCCAGAACCGAGTCTGGCTCCAGACAGTCCACATCCAGCGACGTATTCAGCAGCGCCTCCACAATGTGATCTACACACATCCAAAGTCCTGGTCTGTGACTTGTTGAAACTACTACAAGTGGAAAGCACTGATCTGGATCAGAACAGTCCAAGACTAGACCCTAGACTTAGACTGCTAAGATCTAGTCTTGGACTTCGACTGATAGTTTTAGTTGCATTGTAAAACTTACAAATGTTGCTTAAAGTGATGAAGAATCCTTTCGATCAGAAACACTATGGACAGTTCTACTTCCGGTTCAAGGCACCAAACAGGAAAAACATATTGAACCCGCAGCACCTGCTGTGAGCAAACTCGTCCTAAAGATGGCGCCATAGCACAAACAATCACACACCTTTTTAGCGTAACATGAAAACTATTTCTTTAAAAACTAAACATTATGGCCATTAGCGAGGAAAAATCCATAAATTAGCCGACAGATTTGAACAATAAGTTATTCACTGAAATATATTTATTAATTGTGGTTCTTACAAAAAATATATCTTGTAAAAATATAAAAGCTAAAATGTCTCTTAAAGCTCTGCCCCTTTAATTAGTGCATACTAAATAATTTAACTTTAGCCTACTACTACAACCATATTATTTACCAGCAACATAAAGTGAAACAGAGGCAGAGGTGTCCTGCCACAGTCAGTAACAAATAAACAGAAAACAGTAGTGGTGGTAGATAGACACAAAGCTTCATCAAACATCTGATCCACTGAACAAAGAGCTCCAAAAATCTTGATCCTACACTTCTCTTTTGTAAAGTAAATCTGAACAGCCGATATGGGCATCTACATCAACTATATGATTTGCCTGAGAAGCTTAAAAAATAATAATAATAATAAAATAAATTAAATTTAAAAAAAAAAGTTTTTGTGGCGGCCTTAATTCTTTCGTGGCGGGCCGCCACTAATAAATGAATGTGTGGGAAACACTGAAGAGTACCACAGAAGAAGATTACAAGAGTACCACAGAAGAAGAGTAGAAGAGTACCACACAAGACTACAAGAGTACCACACAAGACTACAAAAGTACCACAGAAGAAGACTACAAGAGTACCACACAAGACTACAAGAGTACCACACAAGACTACAAAAGTACCACAGAAGAAGACTACAAGAGTACCACACAAGACTACAAGAGTACCACACAAGACTACAAGAGTACCACAGAAGAAGAGTAGAAGGGTACCACAGAAGAAGAGTAGAAGAGTACCACAGAAGAAGAGTAGAAGAGTACCACACAAGACTACAAGAGTACCACAGAAGGAGACTACAAGAGTACCACACAAGACTACAAGAGTAACACACAAGACTACAGAAGTACCACAGAAGAAGACTACAAGAGTACCTCACAAGACTACAAGAGGACCACACAAGACTACAAGAGTACCACAGAAGAAGACTACAAGAGTACCACAGTAGACTACAAGTGTACCACAAAAGACTACAAGAGTAACACACAAGACTACAAAAGTACCACAGAAGAAGACTACAAGAGTACCACACAAGACTACAAGAGTACCACAGAAGGAGACTACAAGAGTACCACAGAAGAAGACTACAAGAGTACCACACAAGACTACAAGAGTAACACACAAGACTACAAAAGTAGCACAGAAGAAGACTACAAGAGTACCACACAAGACTACAAGAGTACCACAGAAGGAGACTACAAGAGTACCACACAAGACTACAAGAGTAACACACAGGACTACAAAAGTACCACAGAAGAAGACTACAAGAGTACCACACAAGACTACAAGAGTACCACAGAAGGAGACTACAAGAGTACCACACAAGACTACAAGAGTAACACACAAGACTACAAAAGTACCACAGAAGAAGACTACAAGAGTACCACACAAGACTACAAAAGTACCACACAAGACTACAAGAGTACCACAGAAGAAGAGTACCACAGAAGAAGAGTAGAAGAGTACCACAGAAGAAGGCGGCCAACTCGGCGCACCAACGAAGAAATCATCATCATATCTGTCAGCAAAATAACATCTTTTATTACCTAACTCTTTTATTAACTAACTCTTTTATTAACTAACTATGGACGAAGAGTGAGGGAGACTACGGGCAAAGAGTGCGGGAGACTATGGACGAAGAGTGCCGGAGGGAGACTATGGACGAAGAGTGCGGGAGGGAGACTATGGACGAAGAGTGCGGGAGGGAGACTATGGACGAAGAGTGAGGGAGGGAGACTACGGGCAAAGAGTGCGGGAGGGAGACTATGGACGAAGAGTGCGGGAGGGAGACTATGGACGAAGAGTGAGGGAGGGAGACTACGGGCAAAGAGTGCGGGAGGGAGACTATGGACGAAGAGTGCCGGAGGGAGACTATGGACGAAGAGTGCGGGAGGGAGACTATGGACGAAGAGTGCGGGAGGGAGACTATGGACGAAGAGTGAGGGAGGGAGACTACGGGCAAAGAGTACGGGAGGGAGATTATGGACGAAGAGTGCGGGAGGGAGACTACGGACGAAGAGTGCGGGAGGGAGACTATGGACGAAGAGTGCGAGAGGGAGACTATGGACGAAGAGTGCGGGAGGGAGACTATGGACGAAGAGTGCGGGAGGGAGACTATGGACGAAGAGTGCGGGAGGGAGACTATGGACGAAGAGTGCGAGAGGGAGACTATGGACGAAGAGTGCGGGAGGGAGACTATGGACGAAGAGTGCGGGAGGGAGACTATGGACGAAGAGTGAGGGAGACTACGGACGAAGAGTGCCACAGAAGAAGAGTGCCACAAAAGAAGAGTGCCACAAAAGAAGAGTACTACAGAAGAAGAGTACCACAGAAGAAGAGTACCACAGAAGAACAGTACCACAGAAAAAGAGTAGAAGAATACCACAGAAGAAGAGTACCACAGAAGAAGAGTAGAAGAGTACCACAGAAGAAGAGTAGAAGAGTACCACAGAAGAAGACAAGTCCTCACCAAAGTCTCGGTCCATGGCGCGAGCGAGCGCCTCCACCGTCATCCTCTGCCAGATTTCCACTTCCTGTTTGTTCCTGTTGACCTTTGGCCTCTGCTCCTTCCTGTCACCTTTGACCTGCAGCAGGCCACAAGGTGAGGTCACGTGACAGCCCCGAGCTTCACAACTCACCTGCTTGGAGGCCAGCGTCCTGCAGGTGAACAGGGGGGCGGGGCTTGTAGCCGGAAGTAGGGCTGGGTGCACGAGGCGGCCAACTCGGCGCACCAACGAAGAAATCATCATCATATCTGTCAGCAAAATAACATCTTTTATTACCTAACTCTTTAATAAACTAACTATTTTATTAACTAAGTCTTTTATTAACTAACTTGTATGTTGCTCACTGAAGAAATCATCATCATAACTGTCAGCAAAATAACATATTTTATTAACTAACTCTTTTATTAACTAACTCTTTTATTGTTTAACTCCATTATTGTTGAACTTGTATGTTGCTCACTGAAGAAATCATCATCATATCTGTCAGCAAAATAACATATTTTATTACCTAACTCTTTTATTAACTATTTTATTAACTAACTATTTTATTAATAACTTGTATGTTGCTCACTGAAGAAATCATCATCATATCTGTCAGCAAAATAACATCTTTTATTAACTAACTCTTTTATTGTTGAACTTGTATGTTGCTCAATGAAGAAATCATCATATCTGTCAGCAAAATAACATATTTTATTACCTAAGTCTTTTATTAACTAACTCTTTTATTAACTCTTTTTTTAACTAACTATTTTATTGTTGAACTTGTATGTTGCTCGCTGAAGAAATCATCATTATATCTGTCAGAAAAATAACATATTTGATTACCTAACTTTTTTATTAACTAACTCTTTCATTAACTAACTCTTTTAATAACTAACTTGTATGTTGCTCGCTGAAGAAGTGAAATGTTACCTTCTTGAAATTTCCACCTTCTTTGAAACAAAATCCACGTCTGATTTGGTCAAAAAAACAAAAATGAGAAGCCTTCTTTAGCTGCAGGGTGACCAAAACACCAGGCGGAAGAAACAAATGTTAAAAATGAAGAAATAACTCCTACTTTTAAGGAGAGTTCATCTGCCGTCGTCCTGCGGACATGCACGCCGCCATGACACTTTGCGGCAGCGTACAAGTGACGTCACCACCCGCCGCGTACTAGTGACGTCACCGCCCCAGCGGCGTGGAGTGCAACTGCAGCTCATAATGACTTCCGCTTCCGGTGTCTCCACTGACGATTAGGCTAACTCTAAACTACATATTTAGCTGTTTGTTTTCATTATATTCATGACTTCTGTACACTTAGCTAAATATGTTAACATTAAGCTACATATTTAGCTGTTTGTTTTCATTAGATTCATGACTTCTGTACACTTAGCTAAATATGTTAACATTAAGCTACATATTTAGCTGTTTGTTTTCATTATATTCATGACTTCTGTACACTTAGCTAAATATGTTAACATTAAGCAACATATTTAGCTGTTTGTTTTTATTAGATTCATGACTTCTGTACACTTAGCTAAACATGTTAACATTTGTTGACACATTATCCTATACTTGTTGGAGCTTGAATGTTGGCTAACACGGTAAGGTCTATTGGGGTGTGCTGGAGAGGAGGCTACGCCGGATAGTCGAACCTCGGATTCAGGAGGAACAGTGTGGTTTTAGTCCTGGTCGTGAAACTGTGGACCAGCTCTATACTCTCGGCAGGGTCCTTGAGGGTGCATGGGAGTTTGCCCAACCAGTCTACATGTGTTTTGTGGACTTGGAGAAGGCATTCGACCGTGTCCCTTGGGAAGTCCTGTGGGGAGTGCTCAGAGAGTATGGGGTATCAGACTGTCTGATTGTGGCGGTCCGCTCCCTGTATGATCAGTGCCAGAGTTTGGTCCACATTGCCGGCAGTAAGTCGGACACGTTTCCAGTGAGGGTTGGACTCCGCCAAAGCTGCCCTTGGTCACAGATTCTGTTCATAACTTTTATGGACAGAATTTCTAGGCGCAGTCAAGGCGTTGAGGGGATCTGGTTTGGTGGCTGCAGGATTAGGTCTCTGCTTTTTGCAGATGATGTGGTCCTGATGGCTTCATCTGGCCAGGATCTTCAGCTCTCACTGGATCGGTTCGCAGCTGAGTGTGAAGCGACTGGGATGAGAATCAGCACCTCCAAGTCCGAGTCCATGGTTCTCGCCCGGAAAAGGGTGGAGTGCCATCTCCGGGTTGCGGAGGAGACCCTGCCCCAAGTGGAGGAGTTCAAGTACGTCGGAGTCTTGTTCACGAGTGAGGGAAGAGTGGATCGTGAGATCGACAGGCGGATCGGTGCGGCGTCTTCAGTAATGCGGACGCTGTATCGATCCGTTGTGGTGAAGAAGGAGCTGAGCCGGAAGGCAAAGCTCTCAATTTACCGGTCGATCTACGTACCCATCCTCACCTATGGTCATGAGCTTTGGGTTATGACCGAAAGGACAAGATCACGGGTACAAGCGGCCGAAATGAGTTTCCTCCGCCGGGTGGCGGGGCTCTCCCTTAGAGATAGGGTGAGAAGCTCTGCCATCCGGGGGAAGCTCAAAGAAAAGCCGCTGCTCCTCCACATCGAGAGGAGCCAGATGAGGTGGTTCGGGCATCTGGTCAGGATGCCACCCGAACGCCTCCCTAGGGAGGTGTTTAGGGCACGTCCGACCGGTAGGAGGCCACGGGGAAGACCCAGGACACGTTGGGAAGACTATGTCTCCCGGCTGGCCTGGGAACGCCTCGGGATACCCCGGGAAGAGCTGGACGAAGTGGCCGGGGAGAGGGAAGTCTGGGTTCCCTGCTTAGGCTGCTGCCCCCGCGACCCGACCTCGGATAAGCGGAAGAAGATGGATGGATGGATGGATGTTGGCTAACACCAGCACCCATACTTGCCAACCTTGAGACCTCCGAATTCGGGAGATGGGGGGTGTATATATTTTCATATATCCATCCATCCATTTTCTACCGCTTATTCCCTTTGGGGTCGCGGGGGGCGCTGGAGCCTATCTCAGCTACAATCGGGCGGAAGGCGGGGTACACCCTGGACAAGTCGCCACCTCATATATGTGTATATATATATATATATATATATATATATATATATATATATATATATATATATATATATATATATATATATATATATATATATATATATATATAAATAATACGTTCATGAATAAGTATATCCGTTCGGCCACTGTGTTCAATGGAGAAGTGTGATCTACATAATGTGCAGGCAGCATACCCCTTCCCCTTCCAGCTGTCCTGGATGAACTGAAATTACTGTTTCCAATCATTTTGGAACTTGCAAGCGTACTTCTTCTTACTGGTCATCGCCAAGTCTCTTCTTCCTTCTTCTGCTTCGTCTCTGTTATATTTTTGGACATTACTACCTGCTATAGTTTTGAAGCAATGTAGGATGGTAATCCGGATGTTGTGTGTCAGTGTATTAACGTGCCGGCTGGAATAAACACACGCTGAGAAATATCTCTGTGCCTGCCTACTTTATGGGTTATAGATCAACCTATGGATAAGGGACACATATATAATAGTCTCCTTTTCAGGTGAGAGACGACGCTAAAGGCAGTGCCTTTAAGGCACGCCCCCAATATTGCTGTCCGGGTGGAAATCGGGAGAAATTTGGGAGAATGGTTGCCCCGAGAGATTTTCAGGAGGGGCACTGAAATTCAGAAGTCTCCCAGGAAAATCAGCAGGGTTGGCAAGTATGCCAGCACCATGGCAAGTATGCCAGCACCATGGCAAGCGCTGCTAATGCTAATGCTAACCTAAACGCAGTGCGGGAGGGAGACTATGGACGAAGAGTGCGGGAGGCTATGGACGAAGAGTGCGGGAGACTGGACGAAGAGTGCGGGAGGGAGACTATGGACGAAGAGTGCGGGAAACTATGGACGAAGAGTGCGGGAGGGAGACTATGGACGAATAGTGCGGGAGGGAGACTATGGACGAAGAGTGCGGGAGGTAGGCTATGGACGAAGAGTGCGGGAGGGAGACTATGGATGAAGAGTGTGGGAGGGAGGCTATGGATGAAGAGTGCGGGAGACTATGGACGAAGAGTGCGGGAGGGAGACTATGGACGAAGAGTGCGGGAGACTATGGACGAAGAGTGTGGGAAGGAGACTATGGACGAAGAGTGTGGGAGACTATGGATGAAGAGTGCGGGAGGGAGACTATGGACGAAGAGTGCGGGAGGAAGACTATGGACGAAGAGTGCGGGAGGGAGACTATGGACGAAGAGTGCGGAAGGGAGACTATGAACGAAGAGTGCGGGATGGAGGCTATGGACGAAGAGTGCGGGAGACTATGGACGAAGAGTGCGGGAGGGAGACTATGGACGAAGAGTGCGGGAGACTATGGACGAAGAGTGTGGGAAGGAGACTATGGACGAAGAGTGTGGGAAGGAGACTATGGACGAAGAGTGCGGGAGACTATGGACGAAGAGTGCGGGAGGGAGACTATGGACGAAGAGTGCGGGAGGGAGACTATGGACGAAAAGTGCGGGAGGAAGACTATGGACGAAAAATGCAGGAGGGAGACTATGGACGAAGAGTGCGGAAGGGAGACTATGAGCGAAGAGTGCGGGAGGGAGACTATGGACGAAGAGTGCGGGAGGGAGACTATGGACGAAGAGTGCGGGAGGGAGACTATGGACGAAGAGTGCGGGAGAGAGACTATGGACGAAGAGTGCCGGAGGGAGACTATGGACGAAGAGTGCGGGAGACTATGGACGAAGAGTGCCGGAGGGAGACTATGGACGAAGAGTGCGGGAGACTATGGACGAAGAGTGCGGGAGGGAGACTATGGACGAAGAGTGCGGGAGACTATGGACGTGTTTCTGGAGATGTCCAAGCTGGACATGGAGTCAGTGTGCATGTGTGAGCAGGACATCCTGTGTCTGCCGTCATGAAGGAGCTGAGGAAAGCCTCAGAGACCCTGAAGGCTGCTGAAAAGTGCAGAAAGTAAAAATGAGGCCATTGGTTTGGACTGGAATACACCTGTGTGTTGTACCTGCACTATGGACTGGAATACACCTGTGTGTTGTACCTGCGCTATGGACTGGAATACACCTGTGTGTTGTACCTGCGCTATGGACTGGAATACACTTGTGTGTTGTACCTGCACTATGGACTGGAATACACCTGTGTGTTGTACCTGCACTATGGACTGGGATACACCTGTGTGTTGTACCTGCACTATGGACTGGGATACACTTGTGTGTTGAACCTGCACTATGGACTGGAATACACCTATGTGTTGTACCTGCACTATGGACTGGAATACACCTGTGTGTTGTACCTGCACTATGGACTGGGATACACCTGTGTGTTGTACCTGCACTATGGACTGGGATACACTTGTGTGTTGAACCTGCACTATGGACTGGGATACACTTGTGTGTTGTACCTGCACTATGGACTGGAATACACCTGTGTGTTGTACCTGCACTATGGACTGGAATACACCTGTGTGTTGTACCTGCACTATGGACTGGAATACACCTGTGTGTTGTACCTGCACTATGGACTGGGATACACCTGTGTGTTGTACCTGCGCTATGGACTGGAATACACCTGTGTGTTGTACCTGCACTATGGACTGGAATACACCTGTGTGTTGTACCTGCACTATGGACTGGGATACACTTGTGTGTTGTACCTGCACTATGGACTGGGATACACCTGTGTGTTGTACCTGCACTATGGACTGGAATACACCTGTGTGTTGTACCTGCACTATGGACTGGGATACACCTGTGTGTTGAACCTGCACTATGGACTGGAATACACCTGTGTGTTGTACCTGCACTGTGGACTGGGATACACCTGTGTGTTGTACCTGCACTATGGACTGGGATACACCTGTGTGTTGTACCTGCACTATGGACTGGAATACACCTGTGTGTTGTACCTGCGCAATGGACTGGAATACACTTGTGTGTTGTACCTGCACTATGGACTGGAATACACCTGTGTGTTGTACCTGCACTGTGGACTGGAATACACCTGTGTGTTGTACCTGCACTATGGACTGGGATACACCTGTGTGTTGTACCTGCACTATGGACTGGGATACACCTGTGTGTTGTACCTGCACTATGGACTGGAATACACCTGTGTGTTGTACCTGCACTATGGACTGGAATACACCTGTGTGTTGTACCTGCACAATGGACTGGAATACACCTGTGTGTTGTACCTGCACTATGGACTGGGATACACCTGTGTGTTGTACCTGCACTATGGACTGGAATACACCTGTGTGTTGTACCTGCACTATGGACTGGGATACACCTGTGTGTTGTACCTGCACTATGGACTGGGATACACCTGTGTGTTGTACCTGCACTATGGACTGGGATACACCTGTGTGTTGTACCTGCACTATGGACTGGAATACACCTGTGTGTTGTACCTGCACTATGGACTGGAATACACTTGTGTGTTGTACCTGCACTATGGACTGGAATACACCTGTGTGTTGTACCTGCACTGTGGACTGGGATACACCTGTGTGTTGTACCTGCACTATGGACTGGAATACACCTGTGTGTTGTACCTGCACTATGGACTGGGATACACCTGTGTGTTGTACCTGCACTATGGACTGGGATACACTTGTGTGTTGTACCTGCACTATGGACTGGGATACACCTGTGTGTTGTACCTGCACTATGGACTGGAATACACTTGTGTGTTGTACCTGCACTATGGACTGGAATACACTTGTGTGTTGTACCTGTACTATGGACTGGGATATACCTGTGTGTTGTACCTGCACTATGGACTGGATTACACTTGTGTGTTGTACCTGCACTATGACATGGTGTCCCCCTCCATCCTTGCCTTAAACAAACGGGGGACACCTGCCATCTATAATAGTATATTTTTATTTGATTGACAAATTGTCGTTTGCTTTTGGTATTTTCGCGTAAACAATGCATTGTTTGAGAATCAAACCTGAAAAGTGGAAATGAAAACTCTCGTCAGCAGCCACTAGGGGGTGCTGTGGCTTACTACTCCAATGTGCGTGTGACCATTCAACTTCAAAATGTGCAACTTCCCAATGCAAAGCTCACAACGAAATAAAACATTTCACAAGAAGTATTCTGCATGACTACTGTCATAATATTGCCTGATGTATTTCTACCCAATGAACAGCACTGCAAGAACAGATGAAAAAAAGATGTGGAAGTTCTTAAGTCCTTTTTCCAAAACATAAAACATTCACATTGGAATGACACCATCCATTATTCTATGTCTGTTATGGTTTGGTTATTGTTTGCAAGGAAAACAATGTAGCAGAAATATTTTGCCCCGTTTTTAAGGCCAACCCCCCAAAAATGTTTGCGTTGAGGTCCATTTTGTTGTTGTTGAGGGGGTACCGTTTTAGCCAGCAAACAATGTTAAAATATGAAAATAGTTTTCTGTACGAAAAGATGATGCATGATCCAAAATTATGCATTACAGATGGTCAGAACGTTATTCTCAAACTGTGTTACAGGTTCCATCTAGTGGTACGCCAAAGAATCACTTCATTAAATACTCAAACACAGTGTTACTGTTCAAACTGTGTGTAATGTTGCGGTGGTCAAAATTATTAAATATACTTGTTAAATAAAACCTCTGCCTTGCTTTTAATGAATAGTTAGGCCTACTATGCTACTGTATGTTAATGGTGGTACCTGTAAAATAAAGAAAAACACAATTTTGAAAAACAAACAAAAAAACTGCAGCTCATAATCATTTCCATTGTAGCAGTCGGCTCATAATAAACATCTTTATTCACCAAAATTATAATAATCAGCTCATAATAATTCAAATTATAACAGTCGGCTCATAATAAACATCTTTATTCACCAAAATTATAACAATCAGCTCATAATAATTTAAATTATAACAGTCGGCTCATAATAAACATCTTTATTCACCAACATTTGTGTCCAAGTTTAGATTTTTTGAATGACTATAGAACACACACAATATATATTTCTCACCATATTGTAAAAAGTACTTTTATTATTATTTGTGTAAACATTGTTGAAACACAGTGATGACAAATACAATACAGTACTATCTGAGGACTTGTAGTCCACTTAGAATGCAGTACTATCTGAGGACTTGTAGTCCACTTAGAATGCAGTACTATCTGAGGACTTGTAGTCCACTTAGAATGAAGTACTATCTGAGGACTTGTAGTCCACTTAGAATGCAGTACTATCTGAGGACTTGTAGTCCACTTAGAATGCAGTATGTGGATAATGCATATGTTTAAGAGTTATTTCTTTATTCATAATCATGTTTGAATCAGCTCATATTTTTCCATGCATACTCTGTATACCAGTTTCTCTTTGTCTTCAGATTGCCTGTTTAGACAGGGTCGTAAACCATCAGGAATGTGAACACAACCCTCAAGTCTCTCTTCTTATCAGTGTTGAGAGGAGGGGGCGGGGGGGCAACTCTTTGTGTGAAAAGAGTTGCTTTTTCCTTTGGAATGCCAGATCAACTTGGGCTACGCATTTGTATGTGTTGTTCGAGGCTGGTCTCTATTCTCAAATATTTGACAATAAATTACAAAATACCTATACTGTGCTTGGTGGTACCTTTGAGTTCAGTTTATATGTCATCTCAGGAACTTGGGACTGACCAGCGTTTTACATCCCACTTGGAGGAACATCTGGTCAAACGCAACAAGTACTATCTGAGGACTTGTAGTCCACTTAGAATGCAGTACTATCTGAGGACTTGTAGTCCACTTAGAATGCAGTACTATCTGAGGACTTGTAGTCCACTTAGAATGCAGTACTATCTGAGGACTTAGCTCGCTGCTTGTGCTAAACTAGGCTGGTAAGGTGTAAATAAATATGACAATAACCAACACTGGGAGAAAAGATCATTAGCTAACATGCAAGCAGGAGACAAAATACACATGCCATCTATTCTAGCCTCTCTCATACAATAATAGTATTTGTCAAAAAGACTGTTGCTATGGTAACCATCCAAAAGTATTTCTACCATGAATTGTGGCCCTTCAATATGACTTTGAGGTAGAAGTCCTTGGTGTGGATGAGTTTGGGTAAACAACAAAGTCCTGCTTTGGAGCAATGGTCTGGTTTGGTCGCAGTCCAGAAACATGCTAACGTAAAATACTTTATACAGATGTTATCACATCTACATATTATCACATCTGTAGATGTAGATGTTGTGCTGCTATAAGCGTAACCTCAGAGCGGCGAGGCAGGAACCAAGCTAACGTAAAAGACAGGAAGGAAGCTAACGTAAAAGACAGGAACCAAGCTAACGTAAAAGACAGGAAGCAAGCTAACGTAAAAGACAGGAAGGAAGCTAACGTAAAAGACAGGAAGGAAGCTAACGTAAAAGACAGCAAGGAAGCTAACGTAAAAGACAGGAAGCAAGCTAACATAAAAGACAGGAAGCAAGCTGACGTAAAAGACAGGAAGCAAGCTAACGTAAAAGACAGGAAGGAAGCTAACGTAAAATACTTCATTGACATTTCCACACCAGCAGACTGTGAAAGAAAGAGAAAGTCCAATCTTTAGCACCCACTGGTGGTCAAGCAGTGTGTGCTCACCTGCAGTCGCTCCCGCCGGCGCTGATGAGGAACTTGTCGTCGCAGGAGAACCTGACGTTGGTGACGTGAGCCGAGTGAGCAAAGTAGCGCTTGTGTTTGGCCTGTCAAGACAGCAAAGATGAAGCAAAGATCCACTTCAGAGCAGCAGGACGCTTCATGGCCTACAAATTTGTCGGAGCACGGGAAGTCGAAGAGCTTGATGAGGCCAAAGTCGTCTCCGGTCACCAGGTTGAGGCCGGCGTGCGACACGCAGGCACAGTTGACATCCGCCTTGTCGGCGTTCCGAGGCCAAACTCCCAGAACCTCCTCGGCCATGATGCTGCACACAAGAAGACAGAAACTTGGAGTCCTTGCCAGACTCTCAGCTCTTCCTCCCACCTGGTCCAGGTGGCCCAGGTGATCCTGTCAATGGTGGAGGGCTCAGCCACAATCTTCCCTGAAGGAACCTGGTGGACCTGTCGAGTGTAGGTGCTGCTGGACACCTGGGAGGAGGACACGGTGGTCATGTGATGAGCCAGTGCCAGGGGGACAGACCTCAACCTGAATGTGTTTGCTGTCGGCAGAGAAGTCCATCTGGAGGACCGAGCCCGGGATGTCCTTGCAGGAACCGATGCGGTTGAGAGACGGTCCCAGAGACAGGTCATAGAAGTCCACAGCGCCTTCAAGAGAACCCACTGCAAGAAGGCGACTATCTGGACTGAAACTGGACCACAAGGACAGAGACTTGACTCATGTCCAGGTGCAGAAGGTTAGCGGTTCCTACCGAACATCCTGGATGGCCACACTGCGGTCTCTCTTCTTGCTCCACACGCTGAGCGAGTTGACCGACAGGATGATGAACTCTCCGTTGTCCATGCCGATGGACACCATGTCCCCGTTGGGACTGTAGGACACGCACTTGGCAGGGTGTCCCAGCGTCACCTTGTTCAGCAGTTTCTGACACACACACACATGGACCAAGTCCATTTCATAGTTCTCAATCATTTCTACATCTGACAATAATCTTACTCTACATCTCATATTCATCCTCATTTTCATGGAGGGCGTGCTTAGCGGGGGCTCCGTGGAAATAGAAATAATATATATATATAAATCTTATATATAAGTATGCTGTCAAGGCCTTAAGGACTGCAATGACACCTTATCTGGACCTTGTTGTACTTGTTCTCCCTCACTGGGACAGTGATGCTACTGGGTTTGTTCCGGGCTCCTTTTTGTCAATTTGACTTAATGGTAAATGGGTTATACTTGTATAGCATACTTGCCGACCTTGAGACCTCCGATTCCGGGAGGTGGGGGGTGGGGTGGGGCGTGGTCGGGGGCGGGTCGGGGTCGGGGCAGGGTGTGGTTGGGGGCGGGGGGCGTGGTTAAGAGGGGAGGAGTATATTTACAGCTAGAATTCACCAACTCGAGTATTTCATATATATTTCATATATATATATATATATATATATATATATATATATATATATATATATATATATATATATATATATATATATATATATATATATATATATATATATATATATATATGTATGAAATACTTGACTTTCAGTGAATTCTAGCTATATATATATATATATATATATATATATATATATATATATATATATATATATATATATATATATATATGTATATATATATATATATATATATATATATATATATATATATATATATATATATATATATATATATATATATATATATATATATATATATTTATTTTATTAAACATATAAATAAAAGAAATACTTGAATTTCAGTGTTCCGGAGGCTATCCAGTAGATGGCAGTATTGTCCTGTTTAAGAGTGTCACAACTTTGCTGTTTACGGCAGACAAACTGCTTTACGGTAGACGAAAACGTGACTGCTGTTGTTGTGTGTTGTTACCGCGCTGGGAGGACGTTAATGAAACTGCCTAACAATAAACCCACATAAGAAACCAAGAACTCGCCCTCGATCATTCTACAGTTATAACGTGATTGGGCAGGCACGCTGTTTATATTGTGGGAAAGCGGATGTCCCCACTCAGGTCCGCATGGACCTGAGTCCGGCTGAATTCCAGGAGATTTTCGGGGGAAAATTTATTCAGGGAGGTTTTCGGGAGAGGCGCTGAATTCCGGGAGTCTCCCGGAAAATCCGGGAGGGTTGGCAAGTATGTTGTATAGCGCTGTTCTACCTTCAAGGTACTCAAAGCGCTTTGACATTATTTCCACATTCACCCATTCACACACACTACTGGGTTTGTTCTGGGCTCCTTTTTGTCAACTTGACTACTACGGGTTGGTTTTCCAAAGCTGCTTGTGGGGATGGTGCACCCTGCTGGGAGAGATGCTCCTGCAGGTTGATCTTTTTGTTTATTATTATTTCATTGTATTTATTTGTTGGAGTTCTCCCACATATTTGAGTTGTGTATATTCGATGCTGGCATTCCTCTAGACATTCAGTGGGTGTGGCATGACTAGTTTGACCTGTATTAAGCCTATAATGGTGCTACATCTTTGCCCTATGGCCACTCATGTCATCTTTCTGCAGGAGACTCACCTCAAACCTGCTGACCACTTGGAGTTTAGACCAGGTTGGGTAGGACAGCTCTTTCACTCCTCATTTTTGGGAAAATAGGGGTGCTGCTATTCTGCTACATAAATCTGCTCCTTTTGTATTCTCAAACAACATTTCTGACCCCAATGGAAGATTTGTTATCGTCACTGGTCAAATCTTTATTTCTGCATGTCACATTCTGATAATAATCTTTATTTTTATATATAATAATAATCTTTATTTCTACATGTCACATTCTAATAATCTTTATTTTTATATCTAATAATAATCTTTATTTCTACATGTCACATTCTAATAATCTTTATTTTTATATCTAATAATAATCTTTATTTCTACATGTCACATTCTAATAATCTTTATTTTTATATCTAATAATAATCTTTATTTCTACATGTCACATTCTGATAATAATCTTTATTTTTAAATCCAATAATAATCTTTATTTCTACATGTCACATTCTGATAATAATCTTTATTTTTATATCTAATAATAATCTTTATTTCTACATGTCACATTCTAATAATCTTTATTTTTATATATAATAATAATCTTTATTTCTACATGTCACATTCTGATAATAATCTTTATTTTTATATCTAATAATAATCTTTATTTCTACATGTCACATTCTGATAATAATCTTTATTTTTATATCTAATAATAATCTTTATTTCTACATGTCACATTCTAATAATCTTTATTTTTATATCTAATAATAATCTTTATTTCTACATGTCACATTATAATAATCTTTATTTTTATATCTAATAATAATCTTTATTTCTACATGTCACATTCTGATAATAATCTTTATTTTTAAATCCAATAATAATCTTTATTTCTACATGTCACATTCTGATAATAATCTTTATTTTTATATCTAATAATAATCTTTATTTCTACATGTCACATTCTAATAATCTTTATTTTTATATATAATAATAATCTTTATTTCTACATGTCACATTCTGATAATAATCTTTATTTTTATATCTAATAATAATCTTTATTTCTACATGTCACATTCTGATAATAATCTTTATTTTTATATCTAATAATAATCTTTATTTCTACATGTCACATTCTGATAATAATCTTTATTTTTATATCTAATAATAATCTTTATTTCTACATGTCACATTCTAATAATCTTTATTTTTATATCTAATAATAATAATCTTTATTTCTACATGTAACATTCTGATAATAATCATTATTTTTTATATCTGATAATCATTATTTTTATATCTAGTAATAATCTTTATTTCTACATGACACATCCTGATAATAATTAGTTTTATATCTGATAATAATCTTTATTTTTATATCTAATAATAATCTTTATTTCTACATGTCACATTCTAATAATCTTTATTTTTATATCTAATAATAATCTTTATTTCTACATGTAACATTCTGATAATAATCATTATTTTTTATATCTGATAATCATTATTTTTATATCTAATAATAATCATCTTTATTTCTACATGACACATCCTGATAATAATTAGTTTTATATCTGATAATACTCTTTATTTTTATATCTAATAATAATCTTTATTTCTACATGTCACATTCTGATAATAATCTTTATTTTTATGTATAATAATAATCTTTATTTCTACATGACACATTCTGATAATAATCTTTATTTTTATATCCAATAATAATCTTGCAAAGAAAGGTGTGGTCAACACAATGTAGCGCCCTGGCTAAATGTCCATCCACGGTACTAAACTGTAATCCTGGCAATCAAGTATATTATCACTGGAGGATACACTACTAAGAGGATACAATGAGTCATGCTAACCGCTAAGCTAGAGCTCTCGAATGTAAAGAAGGGTGGGAGGACCGATGCAAATATCGACAATAACGATATCAGGTATGGTATTACCTAATGGTCAATATAATGTTTATAACAAAATAGTTGTTGTTATTGTTGACAAAGTCAGGAAAGAAGTGGACTTCATGATAAATATTATAAGATTTGAGGACATGAACATCCAGAAGACATTCACTTCCTGGATGTGCAAACCCCAAAAGCAGTGAAGTTGTCACCTTGTGTAAATGCTAAATAATAATAATCCTTTTCAACTTATATTCAATTGCATAGACTGCAAAGACAAGATATTTCATGTTCACACTGGAAAACTTTGTTATTTTTTGCAAATATTAGCTCATTTGGAATTTGATGCCTGCAACATGTTTCAAAAAAGCTGGCACGAGTGGCAAAAAAGAGTGAGAAAGTTGAGGAATGCTCATCAAAGACTTATTTGGAACATCCCACAGGTGACCAGGCAAATTGGGAACAGGTGGGTGCCATGATTGGGTATAAAAGCAGCTTCCATGAAATGCTCAGTCATTCACAAACAAGGACGGGGCGAGGGTCACCACTTTGTCAACAAATGCCTGAGCAAATTGTTTAAGAACAACATTTCTCAACCAGCTATTGCAAGGAATTTAGGGATTTCACCATCTACGCTCTGTGATATCATCAAAAGGTTCAGAGAATCTGGAGAAATCACTGCACGTAAGCCATGATATTACGCACCTTGGATCGCTCAGGCGGTACTGCATCAAAAAGCGACATCAGTGTGTAAAGGATATCACCACATGGGCTCAGGAACACTTCAGAAAACCACTGTCAGTAACTACAGTTGGTCGCTACATTTGTAAGTGCAAGTTAAAACTCTACTATGCAAAGCCATTTATCAACAACACCCAGAAACGCTTCACTGGGCCCAAGCTCATCTAAGATTCGACTGATGCAAAGTTCAAAAGTGTTCTATGGTCTGACGAGTCCACATTTCAAATTGTTTTTGGAAACTGTGGACCAAAGAGGAAAAGAACCATCCGGATTGTTCTAGGCGCAAAGTGTAAAAGGCAGCATGTGTGATGGTATGGGGGTGTATTAGTGGCCAAGACATGGGTAACTTACACATCTGTGAAGGCACCATTAATGCTGAAAGGTACATACAGCTTTTGGAGCAACATATGTTGCCATCCAAGCAACGTTACCATGGACGCCCCTGCTTATTTCAGCAAGACAATGCCAAGCCAGGTGTTACAACAGCGTGGCTTCATAGTAAAAGAGTGCGGGTACTAGACTGGCCTGCCTGTAGTCCAGCCATTGAAAATGTGTGAAAGCTAAAATATGAGAAGGGAGACTGTTGAACAACTTAAGCTGTACATCAAGCAAGAATGGGAAATAATTCCACTTCAAAAATGTGTCTCCTCAGTTCCCAAACCTTTACTGAGTGTTGTTAAAAGGAAAGGCCATGTAACACACTGGTAAAAATGCCCCTGTGACAACTTTTTTGCAATGTGTTGCTGACATTCAATTCTAAGTTCATGATTATTTGCAAAAAATAAGAAAGTTTCTCAGTGTGAACATGAAATATCTTGTCTTTGCAGTCTATTCAATTGAATATAAGTTGAAAAGGATTTGTTGTATTCTCTTTTTATTTACCATTTACACAACGTGACTACTTCACTGCTTTTGGGGTTTGTAGGAGTTAGGAGACACACCTTGTCGGCCAGGTCCCAGATGGAGTACATTCCCTTCCTGACGTAGGAGTCAGGAGACCTAAAAGGGCGTACCTTGTCGGCCAGGTCCCAGATGGAGTACATTCCATTCCTGACGTAGGAGTCAGGAGACCTAAAAGGGCGTACCTTGTCGGCCAGGTCCCAGATGCGGACGCTCCCGTCATCGCTGGCGGAGATGAAGACGTCTTTGAAAGGGTGAGCAGACAGACCCCAGATGCTTCCTTGGGTGTGTCCATTGATCATGGTGTTGGAGGCGGCGTTCTTCTCTCCCACCTCCAGGATCTCTCCGTCTTTGGTTCCCACCAAGATCTTACCCTGCGGCGGGAGAGCGCACCTCGAGGAAGGTGTTGAGGAAGGCTGCTGTGGACTTACCTTGGCCCTGCAGACAGATCGCACGTTCTCCACCGGCTGGCCGCTCTCCAACTGGAAGGCTCGACATCGCTTCATCTCCTGGTCCCACAGTTTGACCGCACCGCCTTCCTTGGTCCTGTGGGCCACAGCCGCAGTGAGACCAGCGAGCCAGGAGGGGCGAGGCGGACTTGAACTTACGGACGTTCCTTTCCACCGGTGACGATGAGTCCGTCCCGCAGCGTGGTGTACATGCTGAACACCGGACCACCGTGTGCCTTGGCCACCACCCGGACCAGGAAGTGTTCTCTCCACACGTACACGTCCCCATTGATGGCGCCACTAAAGGTCAGCTGGTTCTACAGGAAACAGACCTGGTCAGAACGTCATCACGGGCGGAAGAAGTCATTTATCTTACAGCGCCAAAGGCCACGGACAACATGGTCTGCGTGCGTCCGTCCTCCACCGAGCCCACCACACCTTTCTTGTACAGAAGGGAGCCTCCCACCAGAGTCCAGAACTTGATGTGTTTGATTCCCACCGACACAAAGTGTGTGTCCGAGTCAGGTCTGAACTCCACCACAAAGATGCGCTCGGGGTGGCCGCCTGTGCTGGTGATCCTGGTACCTGTGCAGGTGTGGCAGGGTCAGATACATCCTGCAGGGGGCAGTAGGACCTTGTCCAATTGGTGAATTCTACCTTGCCATACCAAGTACAGTACTTTTAGGAAGTTATGGAATACTGGAATTCTCCGTCAAACACACCATCAGCAGCTTCCCCATAGTTTCATGGATAAATGGTAAGATATTATTTTAACGTCCTCATTATTGTAAATAATGTAAATAATTCAATGTGATTATCTTGTGTGATGACTGTATTATGATGATAGTATATATCTGTATCTGAATCAATTTAAGTGGCCACCGACTTAAACAAGTTGAAAAACTTATTCGGGTGTTACCATTTAGTGGTCAATTGTACGGAATATGTACTTCACTGTGCAACCTACTAATAAAAGTCTCAATCAATCAATCAATGGAATCCAGTGTGCTGTGGGGCCTTATTGTAGTGAATCACACCTGAGCCATGAATTGATTAACGTGGACCCCGACTTAAACAAGTTGAAAAACTTTTTTGGGTGTTACCATTTAGTGGTCCATTGTACGGAATATGTACTGTACTGTGCAATCTACTAATAAAAGTTTCAATCAATCAATCAATCAATCAATTAGCTGTGTCTCTGCGTCCTTTATAGTGCACATTAGTGGGGTGTCCCAATTCAAAAAAGTTCCAAGTTGGAATCCGGCCTACAAATGTGTTCTTTTCTCCCATTAGCAGAAAAGTTGCATCCGTCCTTTCATATCTCCAAGTTCTTTGCGCAATCAACTCTGAAAATTATTTTCTACATGGCAGCGCTATGCGGATTGGAAAGCGCGTAAGTATATATTTATTTAACATGTAAGTATATATTTATTAATGTATTTATTTATTTAACATGTAAGTATATATTTATTAATGTATTTATTTATTTAACATGTAAGTATATATTTATTTAACATGTAAGTATATATTTATTTAACATGTAAGTATATATTTATTTAACATGTAAGTATATATTAATTTAACATGTAAGTATATATTTGTTTATATATTTATTTATTTAACATGTAAGTATATATTTATTTAACATGTAAGTATATATTTATTTAACATGTAAGTATATATTTGTTTATGTATTTATTTATTTAACATGTAAGTATATATTTATTTAACATGTAAGTATATATTTATTTAACATGGAAGTATATATTAATTTAACATGTAAGTATATATTTGTTTATATATTTATTTATTTAACATGCAAGTATATATTTATTTAACATGTAAGTATATATGTATTTAACATGTAAGTATATATTTGTTTATGTATTTATTTATTTAACATGTAAGTATATATTTATTTATGTATATATTTATTTAACATGTAAGTATATATTTATCTAACATGTAAGTATATATTTATTTATATATTTATTTATTTAACATGTAAGTATATATTTATTTAACATGTAAGTATATATGTTTTTCATTTAACATGTAAGTATATTTTTATTTATTCATTTAACATGTAAGTATATATTTATTTAACATGTAAGTATATATTTACTTAACTTGTAAGTATATATTTATTTATTTAACATGTACGTATATATTTATTTATTTAACATGTACGTATATATTTATTTATTTAACATGTAGTTTATATTTATTTATTTAACATGTAAGTATATATTTATTTATTTAACATGTACGTATATATATTGGGCGGCATGGCGTAGTGGGTAGAGCGCCCGTGTCAGAAACCTGAGGGTTGCAGGTTCGCTCCCCGCCTCTTACCATGCCGTTGTGTCCTTGGGCAGGACACTTCACCCTTGCCCCTGGTGCCGCTCACACCGGTGAATGAATGTTGAATGAATGATAGGTGGTGATCGGAGGGGCCGTAGGCGGAAATTGGCAGCCACGCTTCCGTCAGTCTACCCCAGGGCAGCTGTGGCTACGAAAGTAGCTTACCACCACTAGGTGTGAATGAATGATGGGTTTTTAACATGTAAAGCGACTTTGGGTACTTAGAAAAGCGCTATATAAATCCCAGTTATTATTATTATTATTATTATTATATTTATTTATTTAACATGTACGTATACATTTATTTATTTAACATGTAGTTTATATTTATTTATTTAACATGTAAGTATATATTTATTTATTCATTTAACATGTAAGTATATATTTATTTCTTTATTTAACATGTAAGTATATCTTTATTTATTTATTTAACATGCAAGTATATCTTTATTTATTTATTTAACATGTAAGTATATCATTATTTATTTAACATGAAAGTATATGTTTATTTATTCGTTTAACATGTAAGTATATATTTATTTATTTAACATGTAAGTATATATATATTCATTTATTTAATATGTAAGTATATATATATATGTATTTAACATGTAAGTATATATATATTCATTTATTTAATATGTACGTATATATATATATGTATTTAACATGTAAGTATATATATATTTATTTATTTAACATGTAAGTATATATTTATTTATTCAATTGACATGTGAGTATATATTTATTTATTTATTCATTTAATATTTAAGTATATCTTTATTTATTTATTTAACATATAAGTACATATTTATATATTTAACATATAAGTATATATTTATTTATATATTTAACATGTAAGTATGTATTTATCTAACATGTAAGTATATATTTATTTATGTATTTATTTATTTAACATGTAAGTATATATTTATCTAACATGTAAGTATATATTTATTTATGTATTTATTTATTTAACATGTAAGTATATATTTATTTAACATGTAAGTATATATTTGTTTATATATTTATTTATTTAACATGTAAGTATATATTTATTTATGTATATATTTATTTAACATGTAAGTATATATTTATCTAACATGTAAGTTTATATTTATTTATGTATTTATTTATTTAACATGTAAGTATATATTTGTTTAACATGTAAGTATATATGTTTTTAATTTAACATGTAAGTATATATTTATTTATTCATTTAACATGTAAGTATATATTTATTTAACATGTAAGTATATATTTACTTAACTTGTAAGTATATATTTATTTATTTAACATACAAGTACATATTTATATATTTAACATATAAGTATATATTTATTTATATATTTAACATGTAAGTATATATTTATTTATTCATTTCAAACAGCTAAAAGCAGACATGTCAAGCAGGGGTGACAGTAGTGATATATTATATTATATAAATATACATACAGTATATAAATATATATACAGTATATATATATATATATATATATATATATATATATATATATATATATATATACATATATATGTATATATATATATATATATATATATATATATATATATATATATATATATATATATATATATATATATATATATATATATATATATATATATATATATCCATCCATCCATCCATCCATCCATCCATCCATCCATCCATCCATCTTCTTCCGCTTATCCGAGGTCGGGTCGCGGGGGCAGCAGCCTAAGCAGGGAAGCCCAGACTTCCCTCCCCCCAGCCACTTCGTCCAGCTCTTCCAGGGGGATCCCGAGGCGTTCCCAGGCCAGCCGGGAGACATAGTCTTCCCAACGTGTCCTGGGTCTTCCCCGTGACCTCCTACCGGTCGGACGTGCCCTAAACACCTCCCTAGGGAGGCGTTCGGGTGGCATCCTGACCAGATGCCCGAACCACCTCATCTGGCTCCTCTCGATGTGGAGGAGCAGCGGCTTTACTTTTAGCTCCTCCCGGATGGCAGAGCTTCTCACCCTATCTCTAAGGGAGAGCCCCGCCACCCGGCGGAGGAAACTCATTTGGGCCGCTTGTACCTGTGATCTTGTCCTTTCGGTCATAACCCAAAGCTCATGGCCATAGGTGAGGATGGGAACGTAGATCGAGCGGTAAATTGAGAGCTTTGCCTTCCGGCTCAGCTCCTTCTTCACCACAACGGATCGATACAGCGTCCGCATTACTGAAGACGTCCTGTCGATCTCACGATCCACTCTTCCCTCACTCGTGAACAAGACTCCGACGTACTTGAACTCCTCCACTTGGGGCAGGGTCTCCTCCGCAACCCGGAGATGGCACTCCACCCTTTTCCGGGCGAGAACCATGGATTCGGACTTGGAGGTGCTGATTCTCATCCCAGTCGCTTCACACTCAGCTGCGAACCTATCCAGCGAGAGCTGAAGATCCTGGCCAGATGAAGCCATCAGGACCACATCATCTGCAAAAAGCAGAGACCTAATCCTGCAGCCACCAAACCAGATCCCCTCAACGCCTTGACTGCGCCTAGAAATTCTGTCCATAAAAGTTATGAACAGAATCGGTGACCAAGGGCAGCCTTGGCGGAGTCCAACCCTCACTGGAAACGTGTCCGAGTTACTGCCGGCAATGCGGACCAAACTCTGGCACTGATCATACAGGGAGCGGACCGCCACAATCAGACAGTCCGATACCCCATACTCTCTGAGCACTCCCCACAGGACTTCCCAAGGGACACGGTCGAATGCCTTCTCCAAGTCCACAAAACACATGTAGACTGGTCGGGCAAACTCCCATACACCCTCAAGGACCCTGCCGAGAGTATAGAGCTGGTCCACAGTTCCACGACCAGGACGAAAACCACACTGTTCCTCCTGAATCCGAGGTTCGACTATCCGGCGTAGCCTCCTCTCCAGTACACCTGAATAGACCTTACTGGGAAGGCTGAGGAGTGTGTATATATATATATATATATATATATATATATATATATATATATATATATATATATATATATATATATATATATATATATATATATATATATATACACATATACATATATATATATATATATATATATATATATATATATATATATATATATATATACACATATACAGGTATACATACACACATATATACTGTATATATATATATATATATATATATATATATATATACACACATATACAGGTATATATACACACATATATACTGTATATATATATATATATATATACACATATACATATATATACACACATATATACTATATATATATATATATATATATATATATATATATATATATATATATATATATATATATATATATATATATATATATATATATATATATATATATATATATATATATATATATGTCTTAATTAGATTATCCAAAAAATAGTGCTCGATACCGTGGTAGAGCGTAATATGTATGTGTGGGAAAAAAATCACAAGACTATTTCATCTCTACAGGCCTGTTTCATGAGGGGTTTTCCTCAATCCTCAGGAGATTCAATCCTGAGGTTTGAGGAAAACCCCTCATGAAACAGGCCTGTAGAGATGAAATAGTCTTGTGATTTTTTTCCCACACATACATATATATATATATATATATATATATATATATATATATATAGTATATACACATATACAGTACATATATATACACAGTATATACCGTAATTTCCGGACTATAAGCCGCTACTTTTTCCCCTCGTTCTGGTCCCTGCGGCTTATACAAGGGTGCGGCTTATTTACGGCCTGCTCTTCTCCGACACCGACGAAGAGGATTTCGGTGGTTTTAGTACGCAGGAGGAAGACGATGACACAATGATTAAAGACAGACTTTTCATATACCGGTAGGCTGGTTATTTTGATAACGTACAGGCGAGCACTTTGTATTACTTTGCACCGTTGTATTATTTGTACTCTGCACGAATGCTGTTCGCCATGTCAAAGATGTGAAAGTTTGATTGAATGATTGAAAGATTTATTGTTAATAAATGGGACGCTTTGCGTTCCCAAACAGTCATCTCTGTCCCGACAATCCCCTCCGTGGTAGCAGGAACCCCTATATACTACGCTAATTACACATCAAAACCCTGCGGCTTATAGTCGGGTGCGGCTTATATATGGAGCAATCTGTATTTTCCCCTAAATTTAGCTGGTGCGGCTTATAGTCAGGTGCGGCTTATAGTCCGGAAATTACGGTATATACATTTATATACATATATATATATATATATATATATATATATATATATATATATATATATATATATATATATATATATATATATATATATATATATATATCAGTGACATGCAGTCACT